>NC_052329.1:14757846-14997357 GCF_016432855.1 Salvelinus namaycush
GGGTCGCCACTCAAGGGACGCTAAGGAGGGGGACAAAGACAATGGTGGAGTGGTGTCCTCGTCCTGCGCCGGAGCCGCCACCGCGGACAGATGCCCACCCAGACCCTCCCCTTGAGTTTTAGGGGTGCGCCCGGAGTTCGCACCTTGAGGGGGGGGGTTCTGTCACGTTCCTGACCTGTTTTCTGTTGTTTTTGTATGCGTTTAGTTGGTCAGGGCGTGAGTTGGGGTGGGCATTCTATGTTATGTGTTTCTATGTTGGGTTAAATGTGTTGCCTGATATGGTTCTCAATTAGAGGCAGGTGTTTGACGTTTCCTCTGATTGAGAACCATATTAAGGTAGGCTGTTCTCACTGTTTGTTTGTGGGTGATTGTCGCTGTGTCTGTGTTTTGTTGCACCACACGGTATGTCTCGTTCGTTCATTCGTTTTTCCTGTTCGTGCGTTCTTCGTGTTTATGTAGTTCTCATGTTCAGGTCTGTTTAACGTCGTTTGTTGTTTTATAGTTTATTCAAGTGTTCTTCGTGTTTCGTCTTGTTTAATAAATCATTTATGTCTACATACCTCGCTGCGTGTTGGTCCGATCCATGCTCGTCCGAGGAGGAGGAATATGACGAACGTTACAGGAATGGCTCAGTGGATATCGAACTCTTGAGATTCCTTCGATATCCACTGAGTAAGGTAAATCTGGTTATAGTCTACAATAATCTACAAAACTCTCTAGTGTATTGATGTGTATATTTACAGTGCCTTCAGAAAGTATTCATACCCCTTAACACATTTTGTTGTGTTACATCCTGAATTCAAAACAGGCTTTGCACACTTGGATTGTACAATATTTGTCCATTATTATATTCAAAATCCTTCAACCTCTGTCAAATTGGTTGTTGATCATTGCTACAGTACACAACCATTTTCAGGTCTTGCCATAGATTTTCAAGTAGATTTAAGTCAAAACTGTAACTCGGCCACTCAGGAACGTTCACTGTCTTCTTGGTAATCAACTCCAGCGTAGATTTGGCCTTGTGTTTTAGGTTATTGTCCTGCTGAAAATTGAATTAATCTCCCAGTGTCTGGTGGTGTCACACCCTGATCTTTTTCACATGGTCTTTGTGCTTGTCTCCACCCCCTCCAGGTGTCTCCCATCTTCCCCCAGTGCATTTATACCTGTGTTCTCTGTTTGTCTGTTGCCAGTTCATCTTGTCAAGCCTACCAGCGTGTTTTTTCCATGCTCCTGTTTTTCCTAGTCTCTGTTTTCTAGCCCTCCCGGTTCCGACCTTTTCTGCCTGCCCTGACCTCAAGCCCGCCTGCCGCCCGGTACCTTTCGGACTCTGACCTATTGCCTGCCCCTTGTATTTTAATAAATATCAGAGACTCAAACCATCTGCCTCCTGTGTCTGCATCTGGGTCTCGCCCTGTGTCCTTATATGTGGGAAGCAGACTGAACCAGGTTTTCATCTAGTATTTTGCCTGTGCTTAGCTCCATTCTGTTTCCTTTATATCCTGAAAAACTCCTGATTACAAGGATACCCATAACATGATGCAGCCACCACTGTGCTTGGAAATATGGATAATGGTGCTCAGTAATGTGTTGTATTGGATTTGCCATAAACATAAAACGTGTTTCTTCAGAATTATTTTTTTTTTGCAGTATTACAGTATTACAGTATTAGTGCCTGGTTACAAACAGGATGCATGTTTTGGATTATTTTTTATTCTGTACAGGCTTCCTTCTTTTCACTCTGTCAATTGGGTTAGTATTGTGGAGTAACTACAATGTTGTTGATCCATTGTCAGTTTTCTCCTATCACAACAATTAACGTCGGTAACTATTTAAAAATGAATATAAATTAATATCAGTTTTCTCCTATCACAGCCATTAAACTCTGTAACTGTTTTAAAGTCACCATTGCCCTCATGATGAAATCCCTGAGTGGTTTCCTTCCTCTCCGGCAACTGAGTTAGGAAGGACGCCTCTATCTTTGTAGTGACTGGGTGTATTGATACACCATCCAAAGTGTGATTAATAACTTCACCATGCTCAAAGGGCTGTTCAATGTATGTATTTTTTTTATCCATCTACCAATAGGTGCCCTTCTTTGCGAGGCATTGGAAAACCTCCCTGGTCTTTGTGGTTGAATCTGTATTTGAATATATAATTATTTAAATTTTTTAAATTGTAACCTTTATTTAACTAGGCAAGTCAGTTTAGAACAAATTCTTATTTACAATGACGGCCTACCCCGGCCAAACCCGGACAATGCTGGGCCAATTGTGCGCCGCACTATGGGACTCCCAATCACGGCCCGGTTGTGATACAGCCTGGATTTGAAACAGGGTGTCTGTAGTGACGCCTGCAGTGCCTTAGAGATGCAGTGCTTTAGACCGCTGCACCACTCGGGAGCCCACTGCTGGACTGAGGGACCTTACAGATAATTGTATGTGTGGGGTTGTCAATCAAAAATCATGTTAAACAATATTATTGCACACATAGTGAATCCATGCAACTTATTATGTGACTTGTTAAGCAAAGCTTTACTCCTGAACTTATTTAAGCTTGCCATAACAAATGGGTTGAATACTTATTGACTCAACACATTTCATATTTTCATTTTTTATTACATTTTTTATTAATTTGTACAAATTTCAAAAAAAATATTTCCACTTTGACATGATGTGGTATTGTGTAGGCCAGTAACAAAACGCATGCAGGCTGTAACACAACAAAATGTGGAAAAAGTCTAGGGGTGTGAATACTTTCTGAAGGTACTGTACGTAATTACAAGGCTCATCTGTAAAATAGGTCTCAGCATGACTCCCTGACAAAATAAAGGTCAAATAAATAAACATGTCCTTCAGAGGCAGGGAAGCATATTGCATCATCTGTGTGTATTTTTTATGGTATTGTTATAAACTATAAATACCGCCTCCATTGTTGGTTGTTGGTCCTCTCCACCTCTCTCCCAATACTCTACCTCACCTTCTCCTCCATTGACATAGAGAACAGAAAGGAACCAGTGTGTTTCTGATTTTCTATACTGCTTTCTATACTGTTCATAACAAAGTACATGTTTATTTTAGTACAATATATTTATTATGTTAGTGGCGTGTGTCTGTGAGTGTATAAGGCAAGTGATTATAACAGTGACGTTAACACCTATGTGTCTTTCTACGTTGTGTTGTTGAATGTTGAGAGTGATCAATGATGTTTTGAATGTTTTTGAGTTGACTTCTGTGACTTCTCTGCATGTCTCCACTGCACTGAGACCCCTGTTGCTGAGGGTAACAATGTCACAATGTCTCACTGTGCTATAAGGTATAAAAAGTCAATTGAAAGCCACTTCATATCACCTGCTCCTGAGGGGGCCATCCACCAATGGAGCAACTTCCTTTGTCACTATGGATACTGCTGCTCACAAAAGCCAAGTGGCATTCTCTGCAGAGGAAGTGACAAAGAGCAAATAGATGTGAGAAGAGATTCAATACCAGCAGGTGTGACAGAGTGTACGTGAGAACTTGTGTGCATGTGTTGATGAGAGTTTGAGATGTTGGATGGATGTAAGGTGATGTGTGTATGTTGATGTGCATAGGTCAGTGTGTGTATGCGTGGGATTGCTTGCGTGCACACACACACTGAACACCTAGTCCTGTATAATTGCAGTCATTTTTCTGCCTTGTAATCAAGCGTTTTGTCTGATTCATTGTGTAGCTAGATGCCTGCATGACAGGGAAATACAGGGATTTAATGTTCAGTTTGGCGCTCGATTGGAACTAATTGAATATTGAATATACTTCTGTTAACCCAGTTCAGATAAGCCTGTTCTTGTGACACTTCCCAAATCAAACCCTGCCCAAAAGACAGACAGACAGACAGACAGAGAGAGAGATGTGTATACTATAGATAGAGACAGAGAGAGAGATAAAGGGACAAATGAAGAGGGGGCATCTTTCACCTCTCCTTCGCCCCGTCGCGTGTCTTATAGTCGTTAGATGATAAAGAGAGACAGGGGATGGCGAAGTGGCCCTGGCTCCAGGCTGTGTGGATTCCTATGGCCCAGGAAAGGGGCAAATGTTTCTGTTGCGGGCATTTGTCAGAGCCGCCGGCAGACTGCATCCTGGTAGACAGAAGACAATTGTCTTGTTCCTCCTGCCTAGGGAATAATAAAAGACATTACAGCGTGCCTTCAGCCTGTCAGGAAATACCTGCTTTAGAGAAGCCTCTATGGTGATACACAGTGCATTAGTTTTATTGTCTACCTTATATCTAAGCCCAAGCCAGTTCATCAAAAAGATTTGTATTTTCTGTCTGTTGTTATGGTTATAGTAGTTAAAATCACAACAAATCAGACGCAGAATGTAGATAGATGTAGCAGAGCAAGAGGACTCAATGACGAGGGAGATCATGAGCTGCTTCCAATAACATTAAACATACCATTCTACTCTAACCTAGCCACCCACACAACAAACATACTCACACACAAACACACACCTCAGTCCATTTCATCTGCCTGAGTGATTTATTGATTGAGACTTCCCACCACACTAAGGCCCAGTGGTCCCAAGTGACTGTATGTGTTTGCTACTCTAAAGTAGCTGTAGTCTGCCTATCAGTGTGTAGTCTACTGTCCTCACTCTGCTCTCTCATGCTGAAAATCCTCACTGGCCTAAAAGACAGGTCCCAGATCAGTGAAAGAGCCCCCCCAGGAGACAGACCAAGACGTTATACCGCCATAGGAGACAGACCAACAAGTAAGTCACCCAGCCGTGGCCTCCGAGTGGCGCAGCGGTCTAAGGCACTGCATCGCAGTGCTAGCTGTGTCACTACAGATCCTGGTTTGATTCCAGGCTGTGCCGCAGCCGGCCACGACCGGGAGACGCATGAGGTGGCACACAATTAGCCCAGTGTTGTCCGGGTTAGGGGAGGGTTTGGCTGGCCGGGTTGTCCTTGTCCCATCGCGCTCTAGTGACTTCTGTGCCGGATGCAATGCATGCTGACTCAGTTGCCAGGTGTACGGTGTTTCCTCCGACACATTGGTGTGGCTGGCTTCTGGGTTAAGCGAGCATTGTGTCAAGAAGCAGTGCGTCTTGGCGGGGTCGTGATTTTGGAGGACGCATGGCTCTCCCGAGTCCGTATGGGAGTTGCAGCGACGGGACAAGACTGTAATTACCAATTGGGGAGAAAAAGGGGTAAAAAAAAGTCACCCAGCCACAGGGATTTCAGGGAAGTCGCATGAGAGCAGTATCCTTCTTATCATTTAACATTTTACTATAGACTGGACTGATTTTACCGTTTTCTACACTGTCTCACAGCCACCCAGGGAGCAGAATGTATTGTCTAGACAGTCAGTCTGCACCTCCCCAGCTGGCACATTTGGTTACGTTCTGAGAATGGAAGTGAAAATTTCACCTGTTCTGGGAACGTACATTTTTGGGTTGCAGGAAGGTATGCCACCAGGATGGAGCTAGCATACCTTGTTTTTTTTACGCATACAAAGCTGTTCATTTCAGTATATTTAAACAGACCCAATTCAAAGGAAACAAGCACTCATTAAGATCAGGTGTGGCCAATTAGTGCGGTCAACACATCTGAACACACTTTATAAGATAGAAGATAGAGTTTTGTTGGTGCTGAGAATGGAATGTATATTTTTAATTAACATTCCTAGAAGGTTCTCTGAGCATTACCAAAGTTTTCTTGTGTTTTTTTATGGGAAGTTTTTAACGTTATCTGAACAATTTGAGAAATTACTTTAAATAGAACCATGAGGAACCCTGTAGGAAATGTTATGCTGAAGTACTGAATTTCCCACAGAAGAACGATGTTTGTTAATGTTCTCTGAACTATTAAAGAACATTCCTAATGTCAAAAATTGTAATGAAATTTAAGTATTGTGACGTGGAATCCACATTAATAATAAAAAAATAACGTTTTTTGTCAAGTTCCTTAAATGTGCTGAGAATGTTCCAAAGCCAAGCCACTATCCTGCACCATTCCCAGAAAGTTGTTGGAAGGTTGTATGCAAAATAACCATAGGACAACCATGCTCTCACCAAGCTCTAAGAAACATATGGTTCTGAGAACATTATGTGCTAGCTGTGTCAGTATAATAGCAGAAACCACATTTCATGGGAAACAATGACTTTAGGTTTCATGCTTATCTCGAAGCCTTGAGTCTTCTTGCTGTCATATCCATCACTTATTTTTATAGAGCGATCGTCTTGGGTGTTCAGAGATGATGATTGACACTCTCTAACTGCCGCTGGTATTTTGGGTATCATGGGTTAGGAGGGAGATAAAATCAGGTGGTTGTTTTTCTCATTTCTCACATATCACCAGAAGCGCAATCACACACATGCACACGCACACACACGCAAAGACATGCACACAGGCAAAGACATGCACACAGGCAAAGACATGCACACAGGCAAAGACATGCACACAGGCAAAGACATGCACACAGGCAAAGACATGCACACAGGCAAAGATGTCTGCACACACACACACACATACATTTTATAGCTCTCTTGTGCAAATCTGACCTATGAGTCATGCTGGCTGTACTTCCAGACACCCTCTCTCTCCTTCCCCCCTCCCTCTCGCTCTCTCTTCCTCTCCCCCTCAGGCCATCTCTCTCCTCTCTCAAACTCTAATATCGCTCTCTTTCCTTTCTCTCCCGCTCTCTCTCTGCCCTTCTGTCCCTCCCTCTCTCTCCTTCCATCCCTCTCTCTCTGGTCTCTGGGATCAGACGCTTTCCTAGAGCAGACAGCCGGGGCCTATGCAGCTTCCTGTCTCAATGGGCACTTAGCAATTGCTAGGTGCGCGGCATGTTGAACTGTCAATTAGAGAGACCATAGATCACCGCTACAGGAAGCCAGGCACACTGGGACAAAACCAAAAGGCCTAGTTCTCACAACATTTAACCTCCTCCTTACACACAAGAGGGTCAATTAAATGAACATGTTAGAGGTCTGGAAATAGATCTTGGTGGTCAAATATCTGTTAGTTGTGATATCAATATTAAGCCTCTTTTGACACCTGTGGCATGAGAATGTTGGATAAGGTTGGAATGGGATCAAAAGAAACCAGTAATGTTTGGGAGAAAAGAGACCTAAAATTAATTTGCATATACTGTAGTACAATGGTGGTTTCCTCCACTATCAGCTTGGTTTCAGTTCAGATGGGGATTGGGAGGAGGTTGAATTTCCTCTAAGTTGATTGTGGACTCAGTGGGCTGAAACGGAGCCAAGTTTCTGATGAGAAGTGTCTTTGCATGTGCTTCACTGGAATGAACACAGACACGCATAGTCAATATCCCTCTACGTCTTTTCTTCCTCGTTTCTCCTCCTTGTTGTGGGTATGTGCAGTGTTAAAGTGTAATGTGATGTTTCTTTTGGAAAATTCCTGTGTGACTCCTACCCCAATTACAACTTGTTTGTGTCATCGCAGCAAAGGGATGTCTCTACAAAATGCCAGCTGTGAGCGGGGAGAGATTTATTTTTATCTGAGCCACATCTTTCAGACCAACCAAGCTAACATGGGTCTCCTTCTCTGTGCCAATCACAAAGCATCTGCTAATCACAAAACACCCCCCCATCTCTCAAAATAAAAACATCAAAGCCCAAGACAATGTAAGCATAACAAGCCTGTATTCAGCAAGGCCTATGTTGAAGTGCATCAAGAATCTTAAGACTCCAAGGGAAGCCATTTCTATACCCCAAACAGAATTGAGCGTGTTTTATTGTGTAACATGGCAGAATGGATTCAGGAAAAAGGGAAGCTGTGACTGGGACTGTCAGGGACATGGGGTAAAGAAAGAGAGAGAAATGAAAATATAATATGAGCCCTTTCTAGGCCGACTTACTTTTTGCTTTGTTTTATAGATTTTTCTTGACTCTTCTGGTGGTTTGTTAGCTGATTTAGGCAAAGGAGACGGGGAGGAACAGAAGGAATACATTGGAAGTAATGTGAAGGAAATATGTGGCACCACTGTAGCGTGGTTGTGATGAAGTCCTATTGTGGTCTGTTATGACAGCACTGAATGGAGAAGGAGCACAGAATAGACACTACTGTAGTGTAGTAAACATCATCTGTTAGAAGACTGAGCATTACCTGCACTCTTACAAAAAAATAGTTATTTGGGGTTCTATATAGAACCTTTTGGTTCTTTGGACGAGACTAAAGAACCCTTCTCGAAGTTAAGGTATATATATATATACACTGCTCAAAAAAATAAAGGGAACACTTAAACAACACAATGTAACTCCAAGTCAATCACACTTCTGTGAAATCAAACTGTCCACTTAGGAAGCAACACTGATTGACAATACATTTCACATGCTGTTGTGCAAATGGAATAGACAAAAGGTGGAAATTATAGGCAATTAGCAAGACACCCCCAAAAAAGGAGTGATTCTGCAGGTGGTGACCACTTCTCAGTTCCTATGCTTCCTGGCTGATGTTTTGGTCACTTTTGAATGCTGGCGGTGCTCTCACTCTAGTGGTAGCATGAGACGGAGTCTACAACCCACACAAGTGGCTCAGGTAGTGCAGTTCATCCAGGATGGCACATCAATGCGAGCTGTGGCAAAAAGGTTTGCTGTGTCTGTCAGCGTAGTGTCCAGAGCATGGAGGCGCTACCAGGAGACAGGCCAGTACATCAGGAGACGTGGAGGAGGCCGTAGGAGGGCAACAACCCAGCAGCAGGACCGCTACCTCCGCCTTTGTGCAAGGAGGTGCACTGCCAGCGCCCTGCAAAATGACCTCCAGCAGGCCACAAATGTGCATGTGTCTGCTCAAACGGTCAGAAACAGACTCCATGAGGGTGGTATGAGGGCCCGACGTCCACAGGTGGGGGTTGTGCTTACAGCCCAACACCGTGCAGGACGTTTGGCATTTGCCAGAGAACACCAAGATTGGCAAATTCGCCACTGGCGCCCTGTGCTCTTCACAGATGAAAGCAGGTTCACACTGAGCACATGAGCACATGTGACAGACGTGACAGAGTCTGGAGACGCCGTGGAGAACGTTCTGCTGCCTGCAACATCTTCCAGCATGACCGGTTTGGCGATGGGTCAGTCATGGTGTGGGGTGGCATTTCTTTGTGGGGCCGCACAGCCCTCCATGTGCTCGCCAGAGGTAGCCTGACTGCCAATAGGTACCGAGATGAGATCCTCAGACCCCTTGTGAGACCATATGCTGACACATGCACATTTGTGGCCTGCTGGAGGTCATTTTGCAGGGCTCTGGCAGTGCACCTCCTTGCACAAAGGCGGAGGTAGCGGTCCTGCTGCTGGGTTGTTGCCCTCCTACGGCCTCCTCCACGTCTCCTGATGTACTGGCCTGTCTCCTGGTAGCGCCTCCATGCTCTGGACACTACGCTGACAGACACAGCAAACCTTTTTGCCACAGCTCGCATTGATGTGCCATCCTGGATGAACTGCACTACCTGAGCCACTTGTGTGGGTTGTAGACTCCGTCTCATGCTACCACTAGAGTGAGAGCACCGCCAGCATTCAAAAGTGACCAAAACATCAGCCAGGAAGCATAGGAACTGAGAAGTGGTCTGTGGTCACCACCTGCAGAATCACTCCTTTTTTGGGGGTGTCTTGCTAATTGCCTATAATTTCCACCTTTTGTCTATTCCATTTGCACAACAGCATGTGAAATGTATTGTCAATCAGTGTTGCTTCCTAAGTGGACAGTTTGATTTCACAGAAGTGTGATTGACTTGGAGTTACATTGTGTTGTTTAAGTGTTCCCTTTATTTTTTTGAGCAGTGTATATACAGTACCAGTCAAAGGTTTGGACATACCTACTCATTCAAGGATTTATTTTATTATTTTTACTATTTTCTACATTGTAGAATAATAATGACATCAAAATTATGAAATAACACATATGGAATCATGTCATAACCACAAACGTGTTAAATAAATCAAAATATATTTTATATTTGAAATTCTTCAAAGTAGACAGCCTTTGCCTTGATGACAGCTTTACATACTCTTGGTATTCTGTCAAACAGCTTCATCCAGGTAGTCACCTGGAATACATTTCAGTTAACAGGTGTGCCTTATTAAAAGTTCATTTGTGGAATTTCTTTCCTTCTTATTGCGTTTGAGCCAATCAGTTGTGTTGTGACAAGGTAGGGGTGTCACGTTCTTTCAAAATCGAACCCAGAAGCAGACCAGGACAAGGAGAGTAAGAAGAAGGTGAGTATTTATTTACAAGTGAATATGAAGGGGTAGAAATATCCAGGTAGCGTAACGGGCAGCGGTGGTGAGTTGATGGGAGTGAATAGGTGGGTCCAAGGGAGTAGCGGAAGCCTCCGACGACCAGGCAGGAATGGGGTAAGTGATCCGGGTGAATAACTGAAGACAGAACAAACGGGGGAAAGTTTAAGGCAAGCAAGACGTACAAAACAACAAAACAAATTCTATCAAGCTGGAGGCTGATACGCTGGCACAACATACTGTTTATGGCTAACGATCCGGCAGGGAATGGATGTCAGGTCCGGGCTTATGAAGAGGAGAGATGATGATCAGGACCAGGTGCACAGATAGCTGATGGGATACAGGTGCGGGTAATCTGAGATCTCCCAACTAGCTAAAACGCCCGGCAACCAGACAGGGTGCGTTCCAGGACACCGGAAAAACACTCCAGAACAGAACACAGGCAACAACCAGACTCAGGAAACGGGATTCGTGACAGTACCCCCCCTCCGACGAACGCCACCGGGCGGACTACCCGGAGCGCCAGGGTGGAGGCGGTAGAAGTCACGAAGCAGGTCAGCGTCAAGGATCTGACGCCGAGGAATCCAACTCCTCTCCTCTGGACCATATCCTTCCCAATCCACTAGATACTGGAACCCTCGACCCCGCCGTCTTGAGTCCATGATGCGGCGCACCGTGTAGACAGGACCACCTCCGATCATCCGAGGAGGAGGAGGACGAGGAGGAGGGGGCAACAGAGGACTGAGGAGAACCGGCTTGAGGCAGGAGACATGAAAGGTGGGATGTACTCTAAGTGTTGCAGGCAACTTGAGTCGGACCACCACAGGATTAATGATTCTCTCCACTACAAACGGACCAATGAACTTCGGTGACAGTTTCCTCGACTCAGTCCGTAGAGGAAGATCCCGTGTAGCCAACCAAACCTTATCTCCGACCGTATAAGCGGGGGCAGGAATACGGCGACGATTCGCCTGGATCTGATACCGGTCAGAAACTCTAAGGAGAGCCTTCCTGGCCCGATGCCAGGTCCGGTGGCAACGACGAATGTGGGTCTGGACGGAGGGAACCGAGAGATCCCTCTCCTGAGAAGGAAACAAGGGAGGTTGGTAACCGTACAGGCACTGGAAGGGAGACATCCCAGTAGCAGATGAAGGGAGAGTATTATGGGCATACTCGACCCAGGGTAATTGAGAGGACCAAGAGGTGGGATCAGAGGAAACAAGACAGCGCAGCGTGGACTCCATCTTCTGGTTGGCTCTCTCCGCCTGACCATTAGATTGGGGGTGAAATCCAGAAGTGAGACTGACTGTAGCTCCAATGGCCAAACAGAAGGATCTCCAGACAGCAGAGGTAAACTGAGGACCACGGTCAGAAACAATGTCACAGGGCAACCCGTGGACCCTGAAAACCTCCCTAACCAGGATCTCGGACGTCTCAGTGGCAGAAGGCAGCTTGGAGAGGGGGACAAAGTGAGCAAACTTGCTGAATCTGTCCACAATGGTCAGAATAACCGTGTTACCAACAGAAGAGGGCAACCCCGTGACAAAGTCCAGGGCCAGATGCGACCAAGGTCGCCGGGGAATAGGTAGGGGGTGAAGAAGCCCAGAGCTGGGCCGATTGGAACTCTTATTCTGCGCACAAACAGGACAAGCGGCAACAAACCTCCGGGTATCTTCTCCCATGGCAGGCCACCAAAATCGTCTGCGCAGTAGCGCCATAGTCCGAGCAACGCCAGGGTGACAAGCTATCTTGCTGGTGTGGGACCACTGAAGGACAGCAGAGCGGACCGACTCAGGCACGAACAACCGACCGGGTGGACCGTTACCGGGCCCGGGCTGCGTCCGAAGGGCCGCCATCACATCCTCCTCAATCCTCCATGTAACGGCTCCCACGACAACATTCTGGGGAATAATCGTCTCAGTCTTGGCCCCACTCTCCTCCGTCTTGGAGAACATCTGGGACAGGGCGTCCGCCTTCCCGTTCTTCGACCCAGGTCGGAACGTCAGGGAAAAATTGAAGCGTCCAAAAAACAAAGCCCACCTGGCCTGACGGGAGTTGAGACGTTTAGCCGATTGCACGTAAGCCAGATTCTTGTGGTCAGTCCAGACCACAAACGGTTGCTCCGCTCCCTCCAACCAGTGACGCCACTCCTCCAAGGCAAGCTTCACAGCGAGAAGCTCCCGGTTACCCACATCGTAGTTTCTTTCAGCTGGAGAAAGACGACAAGAGTAGAAGGCGCAGGGATGGAGTTTACCGTCAGTGGAGCTACGCTGGGACAGGATGGCGCCCACCCCCACATCAGACGCGTCCACCTCAACAACAAACTGACGGGAAGTGTCAGGTTGAGAGAGAATCGGGGCGTTGGTGAATCGGCTCTTCAAGTCCAGAAATGCTCGGTCTGCCTCAGGAGTCCAACAGAAATCTCTGGTGCAAGACGTCAGGGCAGTTAAAGGAACGGCCACCCGGCTGTAATCACGGATAAACCTCCGATAGAAGTTCGCAAACCCCAGGAATCTCTGGAGCTGCAATCTCGTACCGGGCTGGGCCCAATCCCGAACCGCCCGAACCTTCTCTTGGTCCATCATGATCTCTCCCCTGGAGATGATGTACCCGAGGAAGGACGTCGTGTGGGCGTGAAAATCACACTTCTCAGCCTTCACGAACAGACGGTTCTCCAATAACCGCTGCAAGACCTGCTTGACATGCTGGACGTGGCTAGAAAGCTCCCTCGAGAAGATGAAGATATCATCCAGGTAAACGAACACAAAAATACCAATCATATCTCTCAGAACATCATTCACCATACTTTGGAACACAGCAGGAGCGTTGGTCAGTCCAAACGGCATCACCTGGTACTCGAAATGTCCCATAGGAGTATTGAACCCAGTCAACCACTCGTCCCCCTCTTTGATCCGAACCAAATGATAAGCATTACGTAGGTCAAGCTTCGTAAAAACCGTAGCACCCTGTAAAGAGTCGAAAGCAGAGCTCATCAAGGGCAGGGGATACTTGTTCTTAACCGTAATATCATTCAACCCCCGATAATCAATACATGGTCGAAGAGAGCCATCCTTCTTACTCACAAAAAAGAATCCTGCTCCCAGAGGTGATGACGAGGGCCGAATGAGACCTGCAGCTAGAGATTCCTTGATGTAGGTCTCCAAGGCTTCACGTTCAGGTCGAGAGATACTGTATAACCGTCCCTTGGGAAAGGCAGCTCCAGGGAACAGATTAATCGCACAGTCATAAGGTCGGTGGGGAGGAAGGGACAGAGCCTTCTGCTTACTGAATACTTCACCCAACTCGTGATATGTTTCTGGAACCAGGGACAAATCAGGAGGAGCAGAGTCACTGACCTGACTGGGAACAGCAGGAGAACAGGCAGTCCTAAGGCAGTTAGCATGACACTCAATGCTCCAACTAGTTACCTTACCCGTCACCCAATCAAACGAGGGATTGTGTTCCTTCAGCCAGGGGTAACCAAGAACCAGAGGAACATGGGGCGAGGACAGAATGAGGAAGGAGATAAACTCTGAATGATTCCCCGACAACAACATCTTAACCGGTTCAGTCCTCATCGTAATCCGTGCCAGACTACTGCCGTTCAGAGTGGTTGCTTCAATGGCTTCCGGCAATTGCTCCTTGGAAAGCCCCAGCTGTTCCACCAAGTCGGCATCAATAAAGCTGCCATCGGCACCTGAATCGATAAAAGCGTTCATCTCTAAGCTCTGATCCTTATTCATAAGGGTCGCAGGAAAACGGGGTCTGACAGGGTTCTTGAGAGGTTGAAACTGGCTCGCAAAAATTCCTCCCAAAACTAGCGAGCCGGGCAGTTTAACGGGCGCTGTGGACAAGCGGAGATGTAATGTCCCGAGCTACCACAGTAGAGGCAGCTGTTGGTCTCACGTCTACGTTGGCGCTCCTCCTTAGTTAGCCCATGTCGCCCCACTTGCATTGGTTCAGGATCTGGTGGCAAGACCCCTCCACTAATCCCGTGTGGGGAAGCATGATCAACACGTTCTGGTCCATTTCCTGAACCAAATGGTAACCGAGTTGCTGATTGATTGGACGGCCCCCACTGCTTCTCCCTCCTTCTCTCTCGGACTCTATTATCTACCCGAATAGCTAAAGTGACCAAGCTGTCTAGGTCACTAGGCTCTGGATAGGATATCAGCTCGTCCTTGAGTTGCTCCGACAACCCCTGGTAAAAAGCCGCTTGTAGTGACTCCTCATTCCAACCACTCTCCACAGCCAATGTCCTGAATTCGATCATAAAGTCTGCCACACTGCGAGCTCCTTGGCGAAGAGTGAACAAACGTTTAGCTGCGTCCTTACCTCGGACAGGATGGTCAAAAAGCTTTCTCATCTCCGCCGTGAACTCCTGGTATGAAGCCATGCAGGTGTCCGGTCGTTCCCAAACGGCTGAAGCCCATTCCAGAGCTCTACCACGCAGCAGTTCAATCACGAAAGCTATCCTAGCCTTATCTGTGGCGTAAGAGTAGGGCTGTAGATCAAAAACTAAGCCACACTGCATAAGAAATGAACGGCATCTTCCGAAATCCCCCTCGTACTTATCAGGCGTCGGAACCTTGGGCTCACGGAAGGAAACCTCTCCAGAATCGGCAGGTGAGATGGGTGAAACAGGTGGTGGATGTCCCGCCGGCAACCTGAGCTGATCCTGGATCTTCGTCAAGCTAGCAGATAAGTTCCGGACTGAACCCGCTATCTCCTGTAGCGCCGTGTTGTGTTGTTCCAATATCTTCCCCTGCTGGGTAACGGCATGGCAAACGGGGTCCAGGTCCGCTGGGTTCATCCTGGGCCGGATCGTTCTGTCACGTTCTTTCAAAATCGAACCCAGAAGCAGACCAGGACAAGGAGAGTAAGAAGAAGGTGAGTATTTATTTACAAGTGAATATGAAGGGGTAGAAATATCCAGGTAGCGTAACGGGCAGCGGTGGTGAGTTGATGGGAGTGAATAGGTGGGTCCAAGGGAGTAGCGGAAGCCTCCGACGACCAGGCAGGAATGGGGTAAGTGATCCGGGTGAATAACTGAAGACAGAACAAACGGGGGAAAGTTTAAGGCAAGCAAGACGTACAAAACAACAAAACAAATTCTATCAAGCTGGAGGCTGATACGCTGGCACAACATACTGTTAATGGCTAACGATCCGGCAGGGAATGGATGTCAGGTCCGGGCTTATGAAGAGGAGAGATGATGATCAGGACCAGGTGCACAGATAGCTGATGGGATACAGGTGCGGGTAATCTGAGATCTCCCAACTAGCTAAAACGCCCAGCAACCAGACAGGGTGCGTTCCAGGACACCGGAAAAACACTCCAGAACAGAACACAGGCAACAACCAGACTCAGGAAACGGGATTCGTGACAAGGGGTGGTATACAGAAGATAGCCCTATTTGGTAAAAGACTAAGTCCATGTTATGGCAAGAACAGCTCAAATAAGCAAAGAGAAATGACAGACCAGCATTACTTTAAGGCAGGGGTGTCAAACTCATTCCACGGAGGGCCTAGTGTCTGCAGGTTTTTGGTTTTTCCTTTCAATAAAGCCCTAGACAACCAGGTGTGGGGAGTTCCTAACTAATTAGTGATGTTAATTCATCAATCAAGTACAAGGGAGGAGCGAAAACCCGCAGACACTCGGCCCCCCATGGAATGAGTTTGACACCTGTGCTTTAAGGCATGAAGGTCAGTCAATCCGGAAAATTTCAAGAACTTTGTAAGTTTCTTCAAGTGCAGTCGCAAAAACCATCAAGAGCTATGATGAAACTGGTTTTCATGAGGACCGCCACAGGAAAGGAAGACCCAGAGTCACCTCTGCTACAGAGGATAAGTTCATTAGAGTTACCAGACTCATAAATCGGCAATTAACTGCACCTCACATAGTTCAAGTAACAGACACATCTCAACATCAACTGTTCAGAGGAGACTGTGTGTATCAGGCCTTCATGGTCAAATTGCTGCAAAGAAACCACTACTAAATGACACCAATAATAAGAAGAGACTTGCTTGGGCCAATAAACATGCGCAATGGACATTAGACCAGTGGAAATCTGTCCTTTGGTCTGATGAGTCCAAATTTGAGATTTTTGGTTCCAACCGGCCGTGTCTTTGAGAGACGCAAAGTAGGTGAACAGATGATCCCTGCAGGTGTGGTTCCCACCGTGAAGCATGGAGGAGGTGGTGTGATGGTGTGGTGGTGCTTTGCTGGTGACACTGTTGGTGATTTATTTCGAATTCAAGGCAAACTTAAATCAGCATGGCTACCACACCATTCTGCAGCGATACGCAATCCCATCTGCTTTGCGCTTAGTGGGACTATCATTTGTTTTTCAACAGGACAATGACCAACACACCTCCAGGCTGTGTAAGGGTCCCGTGTGGCTCAGTTGGTAGAGCATGGCGCTTGCAACGCCAGGGTTGTGGGTTCATTTCCCACGGGGGGACCAGGATGAATATGTATGAACTTTCCAATTTGTAAGTCGCTCTGGATAAGAGCGTCTGCTAAATGACGTAAATGTAAATGTAAGGGCTATTTGACCAAGGAGAGCGATGGAGTGCTTTATCAGATGACGTGGCCTCCACAATCACCCGACCTCAACCCAATTGAGATGGTTTGGGATGCGTTGGACCACATAGTGAAGGAAAAGCAGCCAACACGTGCTCAATATATGTGGGAACTCCTGTTGGAAAAGCATTCCAGGTGAAGCTGGTTGAGAGAATGACAAGAGTGTGCAAAGCTGTCATCAAGGCAAAGGGTGGCTACTTTGAAGAATCTCAAATATAAAATATATTTTGATTTGTTTCACACCTTTTGGGTTACTACATGATTCCATATGTGTTTTTTCATAGTTTTGATGTCTTCACTATTATTCTACAATGTAAAAAATAGTACAAATAAAGAAAAACAATTGAATGAGTAGGTGTGTCCAAACGTTTGACTGGTACTGTATATATCCAGTGAGGGTTCTATCCCTTCCCCAGAGTGTAATGGGAATTTTCGAAGAAAAAAAAAAACAGCTATCAAAAGCTAACCCAGTCAAATTAAATTTCTGGAATGACAGCTAACATTCCCTTTTAATTTGTTTCAGCTGTTTTGCATTGACATTTTTATCCATAATGAATGATGGTGCTCTATGACTTTGCCTGGTCAGAAAAATGTCTAGTTGACATCCGACACCGTTAGCCCTCTATGGCAGGGGGAGATCAAATTCATATTCAAACATTGCTGCCGAGGTCTGAGTGGCAGACAGCAAGGTTCATACAATCCTGTGTTGTTCATACAAACCTGTGCTGTTGCAAAGTAAATGCTATCTAGAATGGTCGCCGTGCATCACACTGGTGGGTGCTACACATTGATGGTGGATGAGTTGAGTTTCCCCCTTACTATGTAAAGTGCTTTGAGTACCTCAGTTGGTAGAAAAGCACTACATAGATCCAATCAGTTATTATTCATAATTATTAGAAGCAGGAGGAAATAAGATTTTTAATAAAAGCATACAGTCTTGGATAAAGAAAGCGAAGTTGATTATTTAATTCAAATATATGAAGCCTAAGTCATATGATAAACTATAGGCTAGATAAATAAATAAAGTTGAAATATTATTTGAATTTGAGCACTTTTGTAAGCTAACAAAACTTAACAAGTTAATTTAGCTAGCTAAACAGAAAAAGCTAGGCTACTTTAATTCACCAAGTTAAGCTAGCCAGCTAACTCCTTCAAAAAATATACTTTTTTATGGGATATGCCAAATAGAGCTACAGAACCAGACTAACATTGGCAATTAGCTAATTGTTACTTTTATTTCAGTATTTCAGTGTGGGGTCAATTGAGGGGACTATGTTTCATGAATCATTAGGAGACTGTAGCTGACTGAGAGGAGGTAGCTAAGTATACGTTATTCATAATGAAATATGTATAATAAGTCTTGGTGATTCAATAGCCTAGTTAATCATTACATGGCTTTTAACACACTATGTTTTGCTCAGTCTGGCAGTAACCCAGAACTATCAGAGGCAGAGGATCTCTTTCGGCTGCTGCTGAGAACAACTGCATGTACGTTGTTCTTCTAATCTACATCATATGTCTGCATAGCATTTTGTCTTTGAAAAATAGGGCTAGGATTGTAGAGAATCAAAGGACCATGAATGTAATAAGAAACCTTAGATGTTGGCTTAGGGCCGATAGCAACCACTACACAATGTCCGGTCAGAACAAGGATGAGGCGGATGTCCAGGTTAAGGGGAGTTTAATGGACAAAGAGGTCCACATTTACACACACATCATACACATCTGACCACTCACGGTTCAGATAACTGAGAATCATGTCCACGTGGTCCTTTAGATGCACGCACAATTAAACATCAGACATACAGGGATTCAGTCCACAGGAGGAAAAGTTCAGCAAGAGGGAAAACTGTGGAAGTGCTCATCAGGATGGGAAAAGCACGTTTCTGACCACACAGCGTGCTGGGGTCATAGACTAACTTAACCTGAAGTCCCGGGAATCAAGGCCACTGATGGGCTGAAGGAGATGTGGTGATAATTATTTGCCATTACCTTGACCAATAAGACACGAACAAAAGTGGGGGTCTTCTGAATAGGAGACTAAGCTGCTCGAATAGAACTAACCAGAAGGGATCGCTAGAATCAGCTGACTGAAGCTGGCAGTTTAAACAGTCTTCATTTTGGCAGATTAACTCGTTTTTTCCTCTTCTCTAGCACCAGTCAGACAATCCATACTGTACTGGCGTTAGGTAGCCCAGCGGCAAAGGAGTTCGACCTGTGGCAGGAGTTGTACCTGTGGCCAAAAGGCGTCCAGTTCAAATCCCGGGCCGGGTGCTGGAAAAAAACGTGAGGAATTGATCTGACAACTGAAGGGCTGCTGGGTTTACATCCTCAAAACATTCCACTACTGTTGGGCCCTTGAGCAAGGCCCTTAACCCCACAACATGCTCTCCTTCCAGGGGCGCTGCACTGCAGCTTGTGCTTGTCTCAACTGTGTGTTTGAGGTCTGCTGTTTGGTTGAGAATGGAGCAGAACACACATTTTTGTTATTCACTTTAACTAATGGACAAAGTTGTACTGTATTGTAAAGAAGTCAGCCAGAGTTGACGTGGGCCATGACTCAAACAATGATGCCTCCCTGGCCACCAGCGCATATTTCCAAAATACGTTTGCAATAAATTCTAAAAACTATGCTGGTATTCTTTTGTCCATTATTTAATTGTTTATTAAATTATATTCTTAGCTAAAAATATTACAATTTAATAGTAGTAGCCATAATTCCTAAATGGCACCATGCAAGGTTCTATATGGAACCATTTTGGTTCAGTGAAGAAGAGCCTCTAGGGTTCTGGTCAAAGAACCCTATAAATATAAGGGCACAAGGCGATACCCAGATGCAGACATGGGAGGCAGATGGTGTGTCTTGATATTTATAAAACAATCCAAATGGGGTAGGCAAGAGAATGGTCGTGGACAGGCAAAATGTCAAAACCAGTTCAGAGTCCAGGAGGTACAGAGTGGCAGGCAGGCTCGAGATCAAGGCAGGCAAAATGGTCAGGCAGGCGGGTGCGGAGTCCAGAAAATAGGCAAGGGTCAAAAACCAGGAGAACTAGCAAAAGAGAATAGAAGCAGGAAAATGCTGGTTGACTTGAAAAACATACAAGACTAACTGGTACAGAGAGACAGGAAACACAGGGATAAATACACCAGGGATAATAAGTGACACCTCGAGGGGGTGGAGACAATCACAAGACAGGTGAAACAGGTCAGGGTGTGACAATAAAATGGTTCTATATATAACTTTTATGAAGCAACTGATAGAACCCTTTTTGGTTCTATAAGGATTTTTTTTTTTCTAAAAGTATAGTGAATTTTACCTAGAGCGCTCTTTACCACAGGACACCAAACACTAAGGACATGTGCGCACCATGGTAACCAGTATAATTCTGTCTCACTGTGGATTACATGGCATTTGAACTCAAAGACATCTTCTGAGAAACATGCAAAACCGTTATGGATCAACATGAATGTGTTTGATGGTTAATACTACAAACAGACTGAAATGGGCTAACCAAGAAAAACTTCCTAAAGGACTAATTCGAGGTAGAAAAGAGTTGGAGCACTCCACAAAAAAAGCAGAGATCTAGATTGTTTAAAGAACATATTTGAATTGGTGGTGTTCTTCAGGGCTCTGTATTTGTACCATTGCTTTTTACAATATGATGTACTGTACTTCCCTCATTGTCCTCTCCATTGCTGAATCACCCTGGTCAATCCATCATACAAATGACAAAAACGTCCAAACTAATGCACTTTTTTCTATATTTACTACATCATTTTAGTTTGAAAATAATCCAACAGCAGAGGACGTCTGTGTTTGTCTTTGCTTTCTCTCTCAGCACAATCTGTCTGTGAAAAAAGCTACGTCTGACTCATGCTCTTGTAGTAATGAAAAAAGTGTTCCTTTTTTTAGCAGGAGATGAAAACAGAAAAATAAAAAAGGGCACATTTATGTAAGAGCAGTATGTCGCGCTACAACTACATCAACACATAAATGCCTCACAAATTACACATAAAGGTTAGACATGTTTTACTCCTATACACATCTACTTCTATCAGTCCAGTATTCCTGCAGATTGTAAATATGGTACTGGAACTGACTGACCCTGTATATAGTATGCTTACTTTCTCATGTTCTTACTACTTGATTTAATCATGTTTTTGATTACTGCATTGTTGGGTTTTGAGTCTGCATGAAAGGCATTTCACTGTACGTGACATTAAAACGTCCTTGATAATAATGACACCTTTGTAATCTTTACATCCCCTCACAGTAATAAGGTAAGGCCTAGCCACATTGATGAGTATTAATATGGCATCCTGGGGTTCTGGAGGCTGGAGCATATTGAAATCATTTCATAGTCTTCCCACACTCAAGTGCATCACACACACCAAGATGTTTATCTGAAACAAATTGCCATTGCCATAAATGTACAGAATTCAGTGACTCATGTTCATGCCCCCCCCCCCCCCCCAACACAGACAGAGAGATATGCAGACAACGGCTGGGACAACTAGCCCATATCATACACACACACAAAGAGGGACATGATCCACCTGTAAATTGAGCCATTGACGTCAAAGCTTCTAGACCAATACAATTATCCTTCTCTCTCTCTCTCTCTCTCTCTCTCGCTCTCTGGTTTCCCTCTCTTCCTCTCTCGCTCCCTCTCTCTCCGCCTCTGCCTCCCTCTCTCCGCCGCGCTGTCTCTCTCGCTCTGCCTCTCTCGCTCTGCCTCTCTCGCTCTGCCTCTCTCGCTCTGCCTCTGCCTCTCTCTCTCTCTGCCTTTCTCCATCCACCCTGCCAGGACATTGACAGCTGGGGTTAAGGAGCAGTATCACTGTCAGGATGCAGTTTCCCTATTATATGACATCATCAGGGATATTGATAATTGCTATGGCATTGGAATCAATTTGATCGATGAGATCAATTCAAATGGGATTGTTATAGATGTGTCAGATGTCTGTGTATTACTGATACTGAACAGAACAATAGCCGACTACAGATCAATGTCTATATGATGCCAAGCAAGCATTAAGAACACAATTGGCCTGAAGTTCACTGATGTTATCTTAATGAAATCAGAGAGCATCTTTAGGCTACACCCAGGGCTTATGATAAAGCAGGTTGATTAGTATCTGAGGCACTTGGAGACAGGAGTTTTTTTTGTCCCTCTAATAGGCCGATACAATTTGATAACACATTGAACAGATGGTGGAACATATACAGATACCACTTACAAAGATATGACACCAATATGTGTATGGCTGTAGTTATATTTGAGACTGCTGCTAATTGCCTGTAAGAAAAGTTTCTATTTGACCTTAAAGGCCTGTGTAATGGGAAGATGGGCTGTAGGAGGAGGGAGAGGTTGGAACAGAGGGGTAATTGGTTTCTGTTTACCCATAGCACAGCCACAACCACAAGCAATTAGCCAAGCTGCTTGAGCCTTACATCCTTTACTGCTTGGCGTGTGTGTCTGTGTTTGCGCATGCGCGAGATCATGCAGTCATTAGGGAGTTACATGAAAAGTGGAGGCATGTGCTGAATGTAAACAAAATATGGTTGGTCAGTCAAATGCATCAACAGACGCATACGGTCACACTGAGACACCATCATAATCTATTGTTACAATGTCAAAATAGAAGCGATTTCTGAAAGCGTATCTGGAATCAGGATCCCTAGTTAACAAATCATACTACCGTACTCATCTGAGTGCCGACTCCCGACGGAAATGTATGAATGAAAGTGACGACGTACCCTTGACCTGGGCCAGACAGGACTTGACAGGCAACCAAAATAAAAGACCAGTGGCTTACGATTGCACCGTCATAGGCAGCTCCCATAGCACACGATCTCTCTGCAGTCCTCATCACCCCGCCTCATTCTTTGGCCGATCTTGGGCGTGAGTGAGTCATCGATGGATTCTACTCTCTTTCGAGAGGGACGCCCGCAGCGCGGTTTTGTTGATGCATACATAGGTGCAAATCACAATTTACTGCGAACATCAGCAGTTATGGTGCCGAGTAGGAGATGGGGGGGGGGGGGGGGCGATACGGGAACGGGAACTGAGCTCTACCAATGTTTTAATCAATAGATGTTGCATTTTTCCTTGACTGGCCAACATCATTATCTAAAATGCTGTGTAGCGTTTCTGTTATAGCCAACACAAGTGTTTAGTTTGAAACACAAATATTGCAACATTATTTAGCATAGGCCTACAAAATGCCTCACGTAGGCTTAAGTCCCTGGAGCAAATTATTATAACTGGACCTGTTACCTATAATTTGCCTATACTCTCTCTGGAAAACTCGTAGGCATAGTTGTATAGGTCTATCACCATATAGGTAGACCTTGTGCTGTGAGCTAATTAATCACTTAGTCATCGCTGTTGGTTATTAACAACCAATATAATTAGACATGATGATAAAACAGTGATCACATAAGGCTTTCCAATTGAACGTCGAGGTGAAGAGACGTGAACCAGTTCTAATTATGTTTGTGTGTTTCTTTGGATCGAGTATTGCGTATGTCGCAGTGACGCACGAGTCAGGTGGCGCCTCATATAACCGGAGGAGCTGTCCCCGGTGCTGAACACAGAGAATCCCTGCTCACACTTACACTGAGAAAGAGATGCTAAGTTCACTCACGACTATCGATTGAAACTATTTTGCAGAGGTAAGATTTTACATAGGGCCTACATCGAAATTATTATTTGAAGAAAATGGAATTCAGTTGTACCTTTTTCAGTTCTTTTAATATGTTAATTTCCATTTTTAAATCCGTTTATCTTTAACCAACCTGATGCATTGCAAACAGGGCTACCGCAGTGAAGAGATGCATCATCTGTTTTATAGTGTCTTAGACTAACTATTCAAGTTTATTATAGTTTCGTTTTTAGTGATTTGCTAAAGTAATTTGTATTTTTTATTATGTAGGATAAGCAGATAATACATAGCCTAAATTAAACAACACTTTGATTTCAAAACCAATTCATCCACTAGTTGATTTATAAATAGCAGTGTTCAATATTTGTATCCAAATTAGGTGCATGATTATAAAGTTCCATTGCATTTTCTCAGTGAAAGGCTTGTGCAACACAACATTGTTTGAGTGTGCTAGAGATGTCTTGGGTGTAGGTAGTAGTGTTTCGACAGCAGCCAGCATCAGCCGAAGGGTTACCAAGACAACTGGATTGTGACTCATTCTGGAGAGCAACAATTTGAAAACTAATGAGATTTATAGGCGAGCTGAATGCCCATGCTATTACTGCTCTGCAAACAATCATTTGGGCTTTCAACAGATGCGATTTTCATTCTCTGGGTAAAAAAATGCAGCTAGAGTGACAGAACCTCAATGCATATCACTAATAGTCTATAGCAATATAGCTGAAGCATCAAACGGGAATAAAAGGCAGGTCTAAAAATGAAACATTTTAGAATTGTAATGGTCATTAGAGCTGATCATAACAAAAGCCTTTAAACTGGCCTCATCATTAAAGGGCCAATGAAGCAGTTATCTCAATATCAAATCATTCCTGACTAGCAATTAAGTACCTTACTGTGATTGTTTTCAATTAAAATTGTTATAAAATCTAATAAAATAGCTTTTTTAGCAAAGAGCAATTTCTCAAGCAAGAATTTTGCTAGGACTATCAGAGTGGGAAGGGGAAAAACTGAAAATTAGCTGTTATTGGCAGTAAGGTTTGGAACTCTTTTTTTTAATTGGTCTATTAACAAATTTAGTCTGGAAATATATATAAAACACAGGAAAATCACGATTTTGACTGCACGGCCCTTGAACATATTCTTGTTTGAAAGAAATTAAGACTCTAAACTGAAGTGACAGGAGCAGATAAGTACATAATGGTCTGACCAGTGAAAAATCTTCATATCCTAAACCTAAAATGTCAGCGCTGACTCTTCTCTCCCTGTTGTGTCTGTCTCCAGGCTGAAGACACCATGCCGTCACTCCCCAAGCTCTCCTCGGCAGGGATGGCCTTCCTCCTCTCCCTGCTCCCTCTCCTCCTCCTGGGCCCCGGTAGTGCCCAGGGGGGCTCTCTCAGAGAACACAGACTGAGGGGCAGTGAGCTGGACCCCCAGCGAGGAGACACCCCCTACCTCCCCCCCAACGCAGACATGCTCAAGGCCCTGGAGTACATTGAGAGCCTCCGCCAGCGGACCGGGGCGTCAGCCCCACAGGA
Source organism: Salvelinus namaycush (assembly GCF_016432855.1). NCBI lineage: Eukaryota > Metazoa > Chordata > Actinopteri > Salmoniformes > Salmonidae > Salvelinus > Salvelinus namaycush. The sequence continues at coordinate 14,782,865 of NC_052329.1, forward strand.
GCAGGCTTCCCTCACCCTAGACTATGACACCACCAACATGGACACAGACTCAGAGAAACTCCTCTCCATGCTGAGGCTACCCTCTCCTGCCCAGACCAGTCAGAGTAATATAGGCCAAGGCCAGGACCAAGATGAGGATGATGAGGAAGGGGAGGGCAACAAGGAGAACAAGACCCATGAGTGGCTGCAGGCGGTACTGAATACCCTCCAGCAGACCAAGAAGGGCCCCAAGCCAGCCCCTGTGAGGCCCAGTGCAGCCCGCCACACTCTGGGCAAAGGGCGGAGACCGGCGAACGAGGAGGACAGCCAGGTGGGAGAGGGCGTGGCGTATCCGTGGACGCAGCGTGCTAGCCGGCCTCACAGGAAGTACCCGCTGATGTTTGAAGATGAAGAGGACAGTGAGGGGGAGGAAGAAGGCAGAGTCCAGGGCCGCGAGAGCCCCTTCAAACGCACCAATGAGAACATGGAGGGGAAGTACACGCCCCAGAACCTGGCCAACCTGCAGTCTGTGTTTGAGGAACTGGGGAGGATAGCCAATGCCAAGGCTGGACACAAACGCCAGACTGAGGATGATGAGGATGATGAAGATGATGGTGATGATGAGGACATGTTCAAGGTGAGGAACCTGGCCTATGAGGATGTGACAGGGGGAGAGGATTGGACGCCCCTAGAGGAGCAGGTGGATACGGAGGATGAAGAGAGAGACAACAGGCAGGAGTTCGACAGAGGCTTGGAGGATGATGAAGATGATGATGATGATGGTGATAATGAAGATGATGAGGAGATTGATGAGGTCAAGCGATCAAGTCAGCCAGGTCCGAGAGAATATGACCCAGTTGACTACTACCTTCTGAAGGTGCTGGAGAAAACAGAGCAGGAGGAGCGGAAGAGAGAGCTAGAAGAAGAGGAGAGGGAAGAGAGGAGGTCAGCTCAAACTCAGTACAGTGACAAGGTAGATCCACAGGCCATTTACCAGCTCATCCAAATCTCCCAGAAACTACAAATCCCACCAGAAGACCTGATGGACATGCTGAAGAGTGGGGAGATGACAAAACAGGACAGGACACCACTGAGGACACAGGCACAGTCTTGGACACCTAATGATCTGGCCAGGGTAGAGGACAAACTAACTCAGATCTCCTCTCACCAAAAAAATAAGATCCCTCCAGAGACATTCTTCAACAGACGGCTGCCTGAGACCCAAAAAAGCAACGTCCCGGAAGAAATAAACACAGAAGACATTCTAAAAATCCTCGGGCTGGGAAGTGTGGCAAATCAGAACGCACCTGCACTCAAGAAGCAGAAACAGCATACAAGCCCACCGTCAAGGTTTTACGCGCCAGCTGGAAAGCAGAAAAACTACATGTTCTCTGAGCCAAATGTTCCAGAGAAAGGAAAGGACGACTACGACAACACTGTCGACGAAGACGAGCTGTCGACGTATCTGGCTGCCCAGATGTTGGCACAGTATCCGCAGACAGCAAACAAGGCAGACCAAAAAAAGCGCGCCTCGCAGCCTCCCTCACAAGACCATCAGCTCGTGCTGGGAACGTTGGAGCAGGCGATACAGGACTACTACTTTGACCAAATGGACTCAGATAAAAACCCGCCTCAGAAAAGACAGTCAGAACCCAAGGAGGACACGGGCGATGTGTCACAAACGCAGGGCTTGGATGACGACACGCTGCTGAAAATTCTAGGCTATCTGAACCCAGAGACTGAAGAGGGCGAAGATAAGGACCTTTATGCCAAAACTGTCAAAGGACTGTAGATGGTGGGGATGTAGATCCATATTATATTGTTTTGATGAGGGGGGAATCATAATAAAGTATTTTGAAAAATAAATAAATGCAATGGAGTTTAGTCTCTTCAGTAGATTTACTACAGCTCATGCTTTAATAGACAATTTATACATAAACTTGATCTGATGTAGCTACAAGGGAGTGCCTATTGGTGGTTGTAACTGAGTGTGTGGCATAATATTCAATGTTTTTGATAGGCTAGCTAGAACAACACTGGTTACAATAGACCACTTTATACTGGCCGTACATCCACTTGTGTTCGTCCTCGTAAATTATATTTCCTACATGTATTCGGTAATGTGTAATGTATCAGGTTAATAAAGCATTGACTTTATTTTTTCCTTACTGTGTAGTGTTTACTAATTGGAGCGCACAGATGGTGAACAGGCTGCAGAATATCAAATTCACAACACCATCTGTCTCAATGTGTCAGCAATAACAATATGTAGCCTCGGCTTGTTGTTGTAAAATCTAAAAACTCTTGATCAATCAAACATCTTTGATTGACTGATAAGCTAGTAGTATGTTGCAATGCAATCAATTTGGTCAATTTAAAGCTACAATAATGAGCAAACGTGAAGATGGACATTTCAGCCACACAGAATAAGATTATATTTCTATGATTTCAGCACCTTGGACAGCTCCGGTCGCAACAAACAAGAATGACACATTTATTTTTAAAAATTTAAGAGGTGGATCAGCTTTAATATTGCGGATAGATTGTTGCTTCCATCAATATAATTGTCTGCATCATTTCCAATCCCCCATATATTCTTTGGGTAAACAAATATATATATATATAAAACACACATATAAGGTTGAAGTCGGAAGTTTACATACACCTTAGCCAAATACATTTAAACTCAGTTTTTCACAATTCCTGACATTTAATCCTAGAAAACAGTCCTTGTCTTAAGTCAGTTAGGATCACCACTTTATTTTAAGAATGTGAAATGTCAGAATAATAGTAGAGAGAATGATTTATTTCAGCTTTTATTTCTTTCATCACATTCCCAGTGGGTCAGAAGTTTACATACACTCAATTAGTATTTGGTAGCATTGCCTTTAAATTGTTTAACTTGAGTCAAACGTTTTGGGTAGCCAGCCTTCCACAAGCTTCCCACAATAAGTTGGGTGAAATTTGGCCCATTCCTCCTGACAGAGCTGGTGTAACTGAGTCAGGTTTGTAGGCATCCTTGCTCGGAACACACGCTTTTTCAGTTCTGCCCACAAATTTTCTACAGGATTGAGGTCAGGGCTTTGTGATGGCCACTCTAATACCTTGACTTTGTTGTCCTTAAGCCATTTTGCCACAACTTTGGAAGTATGCTTGGGGTCATTGTCCATTTGGAAGACCCATTTGCGACCAAGCTTTAACTTCCTGACTGATGTCTTGAGATGTTGCTTCAATATATCCACATAATTTCCCTCCTCATGACGCCATCTATTTTGTGAAGTGCACCAGTCCCTCCTCCAGCAAAGCACCCCCACAACATGATGCTGCCGCCCCCGTGCTTCATGGTTGGGATGGTGTTCTTCGGCTTGCAAGCTCCCCCTTTTCCTCCTAACATAACGATGGTCATTATGGCCAAACAGTTCTCCTTTTGTTTCATAAGACCAGAGGACATTTCTCAAAAAAGTACGCTCTTTGTCCCCATGTGCAGTTGCAAACCGTAGTCTGGCTTTTTTAATGGCGGTTTTGGAGCAGTGGCTTCTTCCTTGCTGAGCGGCCTTTCAGCTTATGTCGATATAGGACTCGTTTTACTGTGGATATAGATACTTTTGTACCTGTTTCCTCAAGCATCTTCACAAGGTCCTTTGCTGTTGTTCTGGGATTGATTTGTACTTTTCGCACCAAAGTACGTTCATCTCTAGGAGATAGAATGGGTCTCCTTCCTGAGTGGTATGACGGCTGCGTGGTCCCAGGGTGTTTATACTTGTGTACTATTGTTTGTATAAATGAACGTGGTACTTCAGACGTTGGAAATTGCTCCCAAGGATGAACCAGACATGTGGAGGTCTACACTTTTTTTTTCTGAGGTCTTGGCTGATTTCTTTTGATTTTCCCATGATGTCAAGCAAAGAGGCACTGATTTTGAAGGTAGGCCTTGAAATACATCCACAGGTACACCTCCAATTGACTCAAATTATGTCAATTAGCCTATCAGAAGCTTCTAAAGCCATGACATCATTTTCTGGAATTTACCAAGCTGTTTAAAGGCACAGTCAACTTAGTGTATGTAAACATCTGACCAACTGGAATTGTGATACAGTGAATTATAAATGAAATAATCTGTCTGTAAACAATTGTTGGAAAAATGACTTGTGTCTTGCACAAAGTAGATGTCCTAACCGACTTGCCAAAACTATAGTTTGTTAACAAAAATTTGTGGAGTGGTTGAAAAAAGGGTTTTAATGATTCCAACATAAGTGTATGTACACTTCTGACTTCAACTGTACATACACACACAATATATATATACACTGCTCATATATAGGACGATATAGGAAACGTATGATTTCTGTAATTGCAAACAAAGGTTTCTGTACCAAATATTAAGTTCTGCTTTTCTGATGTATCAAATACTTATGTCATGCAATAAAATGCAAATGAATTACTTAAAAATCATACAATGTGATTTTATGGATTTTTGTTTTAGATTCCGTCTCTCACAGTTGAAGTGTACCTATGATAAAAATTACAGACCTCTACATGCTTTGTAAGTAGGAAAACCTGCAAAACCGGCAGTGTGTCAAATACTTGTTCTCCCCACTGTATATATATCCAAGATGGTGTAGCAGTTCAGACATCTTTGTCTTGTTGTGTCCCGTGTATATATATATTTTTCTTTGTATATATTTCGTATATATTTTTAACCTCAATTTCAACATACTCTCCTGCAACACGCCGCACCCAATGTGGTATGGATCTGCTATTTTCTATACTTTAGAACCGGAATACCCAACAGAAGCTAGCCAGCTAACTAGCTACTAGCTAGTAGTCAGTTAGCCACTGCTAGCGGTCATCAGCTAACCTTAGCCCAGTCAACTCCTGCCAGTCTGCACAGCGCGATTCAACCCAGAGCATACCGGACTGCTTTTTCTCCACCAAATGTCCAAATCTCCGGATTCCTACCACAAGCTCTGAACCTTTTCACTTGGATCATCGCAACTAGCTAGCTGCTATCCGAGTGGCTACTCCTGGCTAACGTCTCTGTCCCGAAGCAAGCATTAGTTAACCTGGAACTAGCCTCGTGCAAGGCCCATCTCCCGGCTAGCTGAAGAGGTCCATCAGCCACTCCTTGGGCTACAATACCTATTTTGCCAATTGGCCTGGACCCCTTTTACTGCCGACACGGAGCCCTGCCGATCCATCAAGACTGGTCTGCCGATGTAACCGTCCGAGGGGGCTACAACAGACTCTTCCGTCGCGACGTCCCCCTAAGGCCCTTCTGCTAGTCCGCTATCCCCGGCCCGCTAGCTGTCTGAATCGCCGTGTCTCCAGCTCGCCTAGCTACTCACTGGTCCCTATGATCATTCGGCTATGCATGCCTCTCCCTAATGTCAATATGCCTTGTCCATTTCTGTTTTAGTTAGTGATTATTGCCTTATTTCACTGTAGAGCCTCCAGCCCTGCTCAATATGCCTTAGCTAGCCATGTTGTTCTACCTCCCACACATGCAGTGACCTCACCTGGTTTAAATGGTGTCGCTAGAGACAAAACTTCTCTCATCGTCACTCAATGCCTAGATTTACCTCCACTGTATTCACATCCTACCATACCCTTATCTGTACATTATGCCTTGAATCTATTCTTCCACGTCCAGAAACCTGCTCCTTTTACTCTCAATTCCGAACGTACGAAACGACCAGTTCTTTTAGCCTTTAGCCGTACCCTTATCCTACTCCTCCTCTGTTCCTCTGGTGATGTAGAGGTTAATCCAGGCCCTGCAATGCCTAGCTCCACTCCCATTCCCCAGGCACTCTCATTTGTTGACTTTTGTAACCGTGAAAGCCTTGGTTTCATGCATGTTAACATTAGAAGCCTCCTCCCTAAGTTTGTTTTACTCACTGCTTTAGCACACTCTGCCAATCCGGATGTCCTAGCCATCTGTGCCCTGGACACCATATGTGAATTTATTGCCCCCCTTCTATCTTCAGAGCTCGTACTGTTAGGTGACCTAAACTGGGACATGCTTAACACCTCGGCCATCCTACAATCTAAGCTAGATGCCCTCAATCTCACACAAATTATCAATGAACCTACCAGGTACAACTATAAATAGATATCATCCTGACCAACCTGCCCTCTAAATACACCTCTGCTGTCTTCAACCAGGATCTCAGTGATCACTGCCTCATTGCCTGCATCCGTAATGGGTCTGCGGTTAAACGACCACCCCTCATCACTGTCAAACGCTCCCTAAAACACTTCAGCAAGCAGGCATTTCGACCTGGCCCGTGTATCCTGGAAGGATATTGACCTCATTCTATCAGTAGAGGATGCCTGGTTATTCTTTAAAAGTGATTTCCTCACCATCTTAAATAAGCATGCCTCATTCAAAAAAAATGTAGAACCAGGAACAGAGAGAGCCCTTGGTTCACTCCAGACCTGACTGCCCTTGACCAGCACAAAAACATCCTGTGGCATACTGCATTGGCATCGAATAGCCGCCGCGATATGCAACTTTTCAGGAAAGTTAGGAACCAATATACACAGGCAGTTAAGAAAGCAAAGGCTAGCTTTTTCAAACAGAAATTTGCATCCTGTAGCACAAACTCCAAAAAGTTCTGGGACACTGTAAAGTCCATGGAGAATAAGAGAAGCTGCCCACCTCACAGAGGCTAGGAAACACTGTCACCACCGATAAATCCACGATAATTGAGAATTTCAATAAGCCTTTTTCTACGGCTAGCCATGCTTTCCACCTGGCTACCCCTACCCCGGTCAACAGCCCTGCACCCCCCCCACAGCAACTTGTCCAAGCCTCCCCCATTTCTCCTTCACCCAAATCCAGATAGTTGATGTTCTGAAAGAGTTGCAAAATCTGGACCCCTATAAATCACCCAGGCTAGACAATCTGGACCCTCTCTTTCTAAAATTATCCACCACAATTGTTGCAACCCCTATCACTAGCCTGTTCAACCTCTCTTTCGTATCGTCTGAGATCACCAAAGATTGGAAAGCTGCCGCGGTCATCCCCCTCTTCAAAGGGGGTGACACTCTAGACCCAAACTGTTATATCTATCCTACCCTGAGGTCTTCGAAAGCCAAATCACCGACCATTTAGAATCCCACCGTACCTTCTCCGCTATGCAATCTGATTTCCGAGCTGGTCATGGGTGCACCTAGCCACGCTCAAGGTCCTAAACGATATCATAACCGCCATCGATAAAAGACAATACTGTACAGCCGTATTCATCGACCTGGCCATGGCTTTCGACTCTGTCAATCACCACATTCTTATCGGCAGACTCAACAGCCTTGGTTTCTCAAATGGCTGCCTCGCCTGGTTCACCAACTACTTCTCAGACAGAGTTCAGTGACCAAATCGGAGGGCCTGTTGTCCGGAACTCTGGCAGTCTCTATGGGGGTGCAACAGGGTTAAATTCTCGGGCCGACTCTTTTCTCTATATACATCAATGATGTCGCTCTTGCTGCTGGTGATTCTCTGATCCACCTCTACACAGACGACACCATTCTGTATAACTCTGGCCCTTCTTTGGACACTTTGTTAACTAATCTCCAAATGAGCTTCAATGCCATACAACATACAACTCTCCTTCCGTGGCCTCCAACTGCTCTTAAATGCAAGTAAAACTAAATGCATGCTCTTCAACCGATCGCTGCCCGCACCTGCCCGCCCGTCCAGCATCACTACTCTGGACGGTTCTGACTTAGAATATGTGGACAACTACAAATACCTAGGTGTCTGGCTAGACTGTAAACTTTCCTTCCAGACTCACATTAAGCATCTCCAATCCAAAATTAAATCTAGAATCGAGCTTCCTATTTCGCAACAAAGCATCCTTCACTCATGCTGCCAAACATACCCTCGTAAAACTGACTATCCTACCGATCCTTGACTTCGGCGACGTCATTTACAAAATAGCCTCCAACACTCTACTCAGCAAATTGGATGCAGTCTATCACAGTGCCATCCATTTTGGCACCAAAGCCCCATATACTACCCATCACTGCGACCTGTATGCTCTCGTTGCCTGGCCCTCGCTTCATATTCGTCGCCAGACCAACTGGCTCCAGGTCATCTATAAGTCTTTGCTAGGTAAAGCCCTGCCTTATCTCAGCTCACTGGTCACCATAGCAGCACCCACCCATAGGACGCACTCCAGCAGGTATATTTCACTGGTCACCCCCAAAGCCAATTCCTCCTTTGGCCACCTTTCCTTCCAGTTCTCTGCTGCCAATGACTGGAACAAATTGCAAAAACCACTGAAGCTGGAGACTCATATCTCTCTCATTAACTTTAAAGCATCAGCTGTCAGAGCAGTTCACAGATCATTGCACCTGTACATAGCCCATCCAACTACCTCATCCCGATATTGGTTTCTTTCTCCTTTGTACCCCAGTAACTCTACTTGCACATTCCTCTTCTGCATATCTATCACTCCAGTGTTAAATTGCTAAATTGTAATTACTTCGCAATACAGCCTATTTATTGCCTTACCTCCCTAATCTTACCTCATTTGCACACACTGTATATAGATTCTTTCCATTGTGTTATCGACTGTACGTTTGTTTATTCCATGTGTAAATCTGTGTTGAGGTTTGTGTTGTACTGCTTTGCTTTATCATGGCCAGGTCGCAGTTGTAAATGAGACCTTCTTCTCAACTGGCCTACCTGGTTAAATAAAGGTGAAATAATGTTATATATATATACATATATATACACACACACACACATAAATATACATATATACACAGTTGAAGTCGAAAGTTTACATACACTTAGGTTGGAGTCACTCCACACAGTCACCACTCCACACTTGTTAACAAACTATAGTTTTGGCAAGTCGGTTAGGACATCTACTTTGTGCATGACACAAGTAATTTTTCCAACAATTTTTTACAGACAGATTATTTCACTGTGTCACAAATCCAGTGGGTCAGAAGTTTACATACACTAAGTTGACTGTGCCTTTAAATGGCTGGGAAAAGATGGCATCATGTGAAAGGAAACTTATGTGGATATATTGAAGCAACATCTCAAGACATCAGTCAGGAAGTTAAAGCTTGGTCGCAAATGGGTCTTCCAAATGGACAATGACCCCAAGCATACTTCCAAAGTTGTGAAAAATGGCTTAAGGACAACAAAGTCAAGGTATTGGAGTGGCCATCACAAAGCCCTGACCTCAATCCTGTAGAAAATGTGTGGGCAGAACTGAAAAAGCGTGTGTGAGCAAGGAGGCCTACAAGCCTGACTCAGTTACACCAGCTCTGTCAGGAGGAATGGGCCAAATTTCACCCAACTTATTGTGGGAAGCTTGTGGAAGGCTACCCGAAACGTTTGACCCAAGTTAAACAATTTAAAGGCAATGCTACCAAATACTAATTGAGTGTATGTAAACTTCTGACCCACTGGGAATGTGATGAAAGAAATAAAAGCTGAAATAAATCACTCTCTCTACTATTATTCTGACATTTCACATTTTTAAAATAAAGTGGTGATCCTAACTGACCTAAAACAGGGAATTTTCACTAGGATTAAATATCAGGAATTGTGAAAAACTTAGTTTAAATATATTTGGCTAAGGTGTATGTAAACTTCCGACTTCAACTGTAGGTTAATGAGCCATATATGTTTATTGTCCAATAACATATTTAAAATAATCCATCTACCTTGATGATCTGTTTGGACAATTTGCAAATTTGGATCAAAATTACTGTTAATATCATCACCCCTTTTGAATTTCTTTGCCCATGGAAGAAATATATTTCGCACTCCGCGTCATTTTTCCACAAAACGTCATCTAAAACTGTTGAATGGTTTTCCTGTAAACAATAGATATTATATTCCTTCTCTTTTAGCCAGTTAAATACTGATCGTCTTTTCTTATTATCTGCTAAGCCATTACAATTATAACTGGCTGTACTTATTTCACCACTTACCATAATGAGACACAACTTTCAATTCTATGTATCAAAATATATGTTTGTAAACGTACCATTAAAAAGTAACATGATGATTGAGTGTCTATATAGCTGTACCATGATATTTGCATTGCTACTAAGTTAACCTCCAATTGGTCTCCACTATTCCACCCGCTAATAGCCCTCCTCATCCCGAGTTGGGTTGTCATCCCAATGCCCTGCAGATCACCCCCGACCCCCCGGATCCCATAGCCCCGGAGACACCGGGACCCATCCTTGAGAAAGAGCACAGTGCCACCCACAGAACAGAAGTAGATCAACCACCAACTGCATTTCCATCGCCCTCACCTCGATTTGTATTATATATAGCAGTAAAAAAAAATATATATATATATATATATTTTTAAAATCCTGTTTCTTATTTTCCATAATTAGCTATTAATATTTGTAGTAATGTAGGCAATTTATGCAAAGGATTTTTACCTCTCACCAGTCTCGCCATTACCAAAATTACATTATGGCAAGCAATTATTATATTAGCAAACAATTATTGTGAATCATCCTATATTGCCCCTAACATATTTTACTCCTACGCAACAGTTGTGGGATACACACACACACACACACACACACACACACACACACACACACACACACACACACACACACACACACACACACACACACACTCAACCCCTTTTCCCCACAACAACCATAGACTCAGATTCTCAACAGTTGCACCATCCCAGAGCCCAACTCAAGAAAGGTCTTGATTTACAAATGCATATACAGATGCAGCTGTATGAGAAGTCCTGCAAAACTGGGCAGAAATGGGGAGATTTGATTAACCATTGTCACGTCCTATATGATGGAGGTCAGATATACCCCCTTCACCTGCAACACATACAACATGGTCCCCCGTCGCGACCATATTCCCAAGCATCTCCGTGCAGTCAGACCTTTGATTTTGTGCCACCAGGGCCACAATAATATGCGCCCTCTCTGAATGTCCGAGTGTGACCCCCTCCCCATGTGTTACTGCAGCTGGTGTTGCCAGCACTGCCACTGCCTGGAGGAGGGCACCCCACCGGAATCCCCACCGGCTAGGTACAAGGTCATCAAGGTTCTCATTAGCAGCTTTGAGAATTTCCTTGTATATTATGCTCTCCCATCAGGGGGCTTTGCAGGACCAACACTGCCAAGCAGGCTCAGAATCTTGAGTGGGCGGTGCTGCTCTAGGTCTCTGACCGCATTTTGGCCGCATACAGGCCACTTACAGCAGGCCCATAAAACAGATAGGGACTTCTACTTAGTATCTGGGTCATTCATGATGTTAAGCAATGTCTAGGGTATAGGGTTGTGGACCGTTCCATCAATATAGGACCATAAATAAAATGGTCTTAGATGTATAATTTATTTTAAAAATGTAGTTCCCAATGATAGGACAATAAACAAATGATATGTATAATTTATTTTAAAACGCTGTTCCACCACGATAGGACAATAAATAAAATGTATAATTCATTATAAAATGTATATCCCTCATCTGAACAACATCGAAAGCTCTCTCACAACCCCCGCTCACAGAAATACATTGGTTCTGGGATATGCAACCATTTCCTTTCTCACTCAACACCACTTTCCCAAACACCAAAAAAACCACACAGCATCCATCCACACTGTGCCTTCTGTTTACTGAGTTTTTTTTTTCTCCACCATGTTGAATTAGTGCTTTTGTGTTCCAATTAGTTATACTTGAAGATAGCTTTTCTATCTATATTTTTCTGTTGTATTATTACAATCCATAACCGGGCTAGAATTGTGTTTCCTTATTTGCCTCCTCTATGAGAACTTTGTAATTTTTTAAATAGCCATGGAGTAGTCTTTGTGTCTCTGAACAACTGGTTATCAATATACAGTTTATCTACTATGAGAGCTACGTGTTTCCCTTTCAACCTATTTTCCTTGAAAATTGGATACAGAACTTTACGCCGTTCTGCAATTTCCTTTGGGAACTGGTCATTCATGCCAGCAAGTCTTTTACCCATTATTATATCTTTAAAGAAAGCAAATTTGGCAACGATTGGGCGTTCATACCTCTGCCCTCTCTGTCTGAAGCGGTGTACACGTTCAAGTTGGATTTTGTCGATAGCTTCACGTGGAATCTGAAGCGCTGTAAGGACGAACTCTCTAACTGTAGATTCAGGAACTTCTCCTTCTTTCTCTTGGATACCTGTAAGTACTAGATTCTCTCTCATGGATCTAGTCTGTATTTCAAGTAAGGCTTCTCTCAGAACGATGACGAATTTCTTAACCTGGGGCAAACAGGGTAGTCCTTGTCAATTCCACTAATAAAACCAAGAGATCAATATTCAACAGGTGGAAACAACGTACCCTAACTAACATTTAAAAAGACAGACTATTCTGGAAACAAAACTATTTATTCAGACAGTACAACTTTAACGGCACTGTGAGTAGGCATCACTTTCCAAAATGTCAACCTTTAGCTTCAATCTTAGAACCCACTGGCTCTAGCTTGCCAACTGAGAAATATTACAATAAGGCACTATCACGTTTGTGCAGGCAGTGGCTATGTTAGCCAACATAGAATTAAAATCATAAATGTGACTTTCGAAGTGGTAAGAAGTTGTGGTTACAATCCTTGGATCAACTCGCAACGTTTGAAAATGCAGCAGCAACATGCTAAAATAACATTTTTGCTTAAAAATCAGATAAAGCAAAGCAGGCTACAATTACTGTAAAACATATGTGATCCTATCAAATATGTAATAATAAAATTATTTTAACTAATAACACATTTAAAAATAAATCGCAAAGTTAAACTCTGTGTTTTAAAATGAACTCTTAAATTATAAAACTCCTAATGCATCTTTTAGAAAGTGCATATATGGGCCTCCCGAGTGGTGCAGCGGTCTAAGGTACTGCATCGCAGTGCTTGAGGCGTCACTAAAGACCCGCGTCACTAAAGACCCGCGTCACTAAAGACCCGCGCTCTAGCGACTCCTTGTGGCGGGCCGAGCGCACACACACTGACACAGTCGCCAGTTGTACACTGTTTCCTCCGACACATTGGTGCGGCTGGCTTCCGGGTTAAGCGAGCAGTGTCAAGAAGCAGTGCAGCTTGGCGGGGTCGTGTTTCTTGACCGAGTCCGTATGGGGGTTGCAGCAATGGGACAAGACTGTAACTACCAATTGGGAAGAAAAATTAGTAAAAAGTACAAAAAAGACTAATAATATTAGAACGTGCTTATATAAAAACAGACTATGTATTCTGTCTGAATGGAAGAGTATTCCAGTTGAATAAGTCTTCTTTGAAATGTTGTGGCACTTATGGCAATTGAGAAAAGGATTCTTCAGTCTTAAGATTCGACTCACGTCCCTGTTATTGGTTCAGTAGGTCGGTTTACTCATATACTCCTCCATTGTCTGTTGAGAGAACAGAAGAAACATATTTAAATATTTTGGCAAGTGTGTCACACTTAAGTGACTGTGTGTGTGGGTCACCTCTTGTAGTGTCTCTGCCTCCTCCATAGCGATGCCCACAGCTGTCTTGGAGGTCTCCAGGATCTCTCCTCCCACCAGGAACTCATCCAGGATGAAGTAGGCCTTCTCAAAGTTAAAGATTATGTCCAGCTCACACACCTGCGCCACACACACAGGATGAAGTAGGCCTTCTCAAAGTTAAAGATTATGTCCGGCACACACACCTGCAGCACACAGTTGAAGGCGATCAATGAGTCACTCACTCCCAAGATCGGCCAAAGAATGAGTCAGGGTTGTAGGGGACTGCAGAAAGAGATGGTGTGCTACGGGAGGTGCGTATGACTGTGCTATCGTCAGCCAGTGGTCTTTTATTTTGGTTGCCTGTCAAGTCCTGTCTGGTGCAGGTCAGGGTGACGGCGTCACTTTCATTCATAAATATCCGTTGGGAGTCAGCACTCCAATAGATGAGCATGGTAGTACGATTTGTTTACTATGGATCCTGATTCCTTATACACTTTCAGATGACTTCCATTTTGGCATTGTAACAATAGATTAGGATGGTATCTCAGTGTGACTGTATGCATCTGTTGATGTATTTGGCTGATGGACCAACCACATCATTTTACTTTCAGCACAAGCCTGCACTTTTCATGTAATTCCCCAATAACCACACACATACACACACACAGCAATGTCTTACTATACTTGTGAGCAGAGGCACAACTTTCGCTGGGGACATGTTCCCCCCACCCAGTTTTATCAGTGCATTGTGACACAAAATGCAGCATCAGTGTGTGCTTTAGGACCATGCGGACGCCTCAGAGCGGTCGTTTAGGCTGTTTGGTGGTTTCAGCCTGCTGGATTTAGGACTGCATGGACGCCACAGAGCAATGTTGCCATGTCTGTATTTTTTCCGCAAATTGGGCTACTTTGAAAATTATGTTGAGGGTGAAAATGTATTGGTCACAGGTTGCAGATCTTTGGGCTACTTCTAAAAGCATTTTTCTAAAATAAAACATATATATATTTTACTGTGATCTGCTGCTCCTGACTATCAGGCGGTGAGGCAGGCTGTTGCTGAGTGAGTGAGTGAGTGTTGAGAGAGCACTGCAGCAGGCAGCTTAGTCAACTATTGGCTGAGTCACTTGAGTGATAGGAGACAGTCATGACAACTTTTTATCAGTTGTAGGTAGGCCTCTTAACTTGTCATTATTGAGACACCGTTTTTTCCCCTCAACCCTTTTTCCATAAAACATGGCATCAAGAAATAACAGCGACAAAACACTGGAAAACTACTTTGGGCGCACTAGAGCTCATTAGATAATTTGCTCGGAGGTGGTTTAAACTCCATTATAATGTCGATTTTTGCTTTGCTTATGGAAAACGGTATCAAGCAACAAAAAATAAAATTGGTTTTACGCATGCTCAGTTCTTGGGGGCTGCACAAGTGGAAATGGAAGTTATGGAACTCCCTTGCGTGCTTATGTTATGGAAAAAAGTCCTCAATAAAGTACTTTAAAGTACTAATTAAGTAGTTTAATGGGGTATCTGTACTTTACATATTTTTGACAACTTTTACTTCACTACATTCCTAAAGAAAAGAATGTACTTTAACCCCATACATTTTCCCAGACACCCAAAAGTACTCGTTACATTTTGAATGCTTTGAGGACAGGAAAACAGTTGAATTCACGCACTTATCAAGTGAACATCCCTGGTCATCCCTACTGCCTCTGATCTGGCGGACTCACTAAACACAACTGCTTAGTATGTAAATTATGTCTGCGAGTTAGAATGTATCCCTGCCAATCCGTATGAGATATTTACGTAATTTAAAAAAAATACATTTATAAAAACCTGTTTTTGCTTTGTCATTATGGGGTATTGTGTGCAGATTTAGGAGGGATAAGGCTGTAAAGTAACAACATATGCACTGTACCATATCCTTTCGTGCCTTATTGTTTAATCATAGCAGTCAAATTAGTTACATCGACATCCATTGATGGAAAATGATCTGGCGATTTAAATAAGGGCAAATTATCTTTTCTCTCTTTTTCTAATTTTGCTTCTAGTCGTTCCAATTCCTTCCTTATTGGCTCGATAACATTATGGAAAAAGGGTTTATTGTATAAATATGGCAACACCTCTCTTGCTTTGGAAAAAAACAATGGGCTAGTTTTCAGGCCTTCTGGGCGGGTTTTGAGTGGTCATTGTTCTAAAAATCTTTGCTAGAAATGGCATCCCTGCCACAGAGCACGCGAACAGAGGCAGCAGTTGTCTGTGTGTGTTGTGCTTTTTCTCCGAGTAGTAAAAGCAAGCTGAGCAAAAACTGTCTACTCTTTATTTGACTGATGTAGCTAGCAAAGTAACTGCTGTTTGACTTAACATAAAAAATGTATTTATTTCCAGTGATGAGCTAGTAGTGTAACTGACATGTAAAGTTAGCTAATGTCTCATCCCCCCTCGACTGAGGTTCTGTCTGAAGTGAATGAACTAGAGCTAGCTCATAGCTACCACAGCCAGTTCAGCTCTAGCCAACTGTCAGGTAGCAGTATCTAACAGCTGCTGTGAGTATGAAAATGTTTGGTAGCCTTTGTTTGTTTTCTCCAGTTGATGTACCATTAGAGCTAGCCAAATGTTGGCTAACGTTAGATATTATTTTTACCCCAATCAGAGTCAATATAGCAATGTAGCATTATTGATCTGTCAGTTTCCCTAGTTAGTTTCCTACTTGTTACACTGACATGGTATAAACAGCTCTACAGGCTTCACTGTCGCAGTGCACAGTCAGTACACAACACTATGCTCGTCTTAGCAGGATCAGATGGTGACAGGTGTCCCAGCAAATTCATACAGCCAGGGAAGACCAATCTTCGGCGCTCAGGTGAATTTTGCAGTATATTATAACAATCAGTGACTGATACAAAGTTCCATCTTGAATTGATGGGTAGACCTACAGTAGCAACAGGACAGCATCTTATATCTACAGTCTGGGATCTGGGAATAATGGTAATTTCAATAATTGAACCATTTATTCTATTCTTGGATAATATAATGTATAAATGTACACCAAGGTTATTCTTCTCCTGCCTCATCTGAGCAGGATCAGATGGTGACAGGGGTCTCAGCAGTGTCAGGTAGCCAGGGAAGACCAGTCTGTGATGTTGAGGAACTTTCACAGATGCAACACTTTATTCTCTTTGTGCAGTAAACACCGGACAAGCCAGAAGCTTCAAAGATTTAAACTATTTTAAGGCAGTCTGATTAACCTCTAAAGTTGATTTCCAAACTGTATCAAGGGTTAATAGAAGCTTTTCCTGACGACACAAAACATATAAAACAAAAATGTGAGGAAGACCTGGTAGAAGCTATTGATGATGGTGAATGGATACAGATGTGTTTGAATACTTCATCATGTTCATATAATCTCAGACATAAATGACTGCAGTTTAAGACCATCCAAAGAACATTCTATAAAATGCTAACCTCCCCTGTTATTGTAATGGTGAGAGGTTAGCATGTCTTGGAGGTATGATATGAGACTAACTTTCTCACTCATCATTATTCACGATTCATTAGGGATTATTCATAATCATGGTAGAAGTGTTTAGAAACATATTCTATTTACAATAAAAGACCACTCGCCAGGTTGTCCCCCCCCCCCACTCCTAAAACCAAAGTTGCACCCCTGCATGTAAGGACCTTTTGGGGGCCAATAATTGATTCCCATTCAAAATCCTATTTTCCCTAACCCCAACCCTAAAATAGCAAGTTAGGACTGGCAAAATGTCCTCACTTCTCAGAATTTTAGTTGGTTTACTATTCTTGTGAGGACTTCTGATACTCACAAGTATAGTAAAACATGTGCACACACACACACACACACACACACACACACACACACACACACACAATGAAGTAGGCTTTGTCAAAGTTAAAGATGATATCCAACCCACACCTGCAGCAGAGCAGACAGGGCAACACAGAGCAGACAGGGCAACACAGAGCAGACAGGGCAACACAGAGCAGACAGAACAGCACATCAATGAGAGGCAATAGGCACCATTAAGACTATACAATGTTGAAAATACTGTAAAAACATAGACCTTAACATTTAGTTTCTATTCATCAATTTAACCTATACTTTTCCCTTGTTTTAATGAACCTTTCCCCAGCGAGACCTTAACCTGACAATAAATATCCCTTACATTGCCTGTACATTATGCTTACGTTGCCAAAGTATTTGTCCAGCAGCTCGACATATCGTTGCAACACCTCCAGGGTCAACAGTTCATTGTCCTGGTCCTCCAGACCACAGCAGAAGTAGAGACTGGCATACCTGCAAGGGAGCAGAGGGTCAGGGGTCAAGGAACAGGGTTACAGTTGTTATGTTTATATGCAAGGGAGTCACTTTACCATAGAGGTTAATGTGTGAGGTTAAGAACAATCTGCTTGTCTGTTATGTGTTTAACATGTACACTGACTGTACAAAACATTAAGAACACCTGCTCTTTCCGTGACATCGACTGACCAGGTGAAAGCTATGATCCCTTTTTGATGTCACTTGTTAAAGAAGGATTTTTAAGCCTTGAGACAATACCGACATGGATTGTGTATGTGTGCCATTCAGAGGGTAAATGGGCAAGACAAAATATTTAAGTGCCTTTGAACGGGTTTATGGTAGTAGGTGCCAGGCGCACCGTTTTGAGTGTGTCAGCAAAGGTTTTTCACTGTCAACAGTTTCCCGTGTGTATCAAGAATGGTTCACCACCCAAAGGACATCTACCCAACTTGACACAAGTACTGTGGGAAGCATCCCTGTGGAATGTATTCGACACCTTGTAGAGTCCATGCTCTGATGAATAGAGGCTGTTTTGAGGGCAAAGGTGGGTGCAACTCAATATTAGGAAGGTGTTCCTAATGTTTTGTACAATCAGTGTATATTTAACTTGAGCGTGTGCCGTGTGTGTGTGTCTAAGGAGGATTGGTGAGGAGGAAGGGGTTTAGGAGGTTAAACATGAACCACTAATAAAGGGGCCAAGGATGGTTCCAGTCTACCCAATACCCTCCTCCCATCCCTCCCTCTACACTACAGTACACAGGCACCATAGTCTGTTCCAGCCCAGAGACAATAGTGAGAGGGGGTAAACACAGACAGCAATAGGCGTCAACAGAGAAACAGACAAAAGAAGACAGAAGTCAAAAATAGGAAAACAAATAATCTGCCAAATAAAGAAAATCAGAGACAGCGAGAAGGGGAATAAGAGAAAGAGATCGAAGGTAAACCACAGAGAGATCCATCCCAGACCCAGACAGAGGTTCTACTTCCTCAGTCACCTTTTGTAAACAATCTTGAGGTCCCTCCAGAGGAGGAAGTTACAGGAGCGGGGAGGGCGAGCCAGCACCATCAGAGTCATTTCCCTGATCACCTTCTTCTTCTCTCTCTCCGTCACCGGAGTGAACCACTTTTGCAGTCGCAACTTGCCCTGCCGGCTTAACAGCAGCATGAAGTGCATCTGTGGGGGGAGGGGGCAGGAAGTTGACCCGCATGGGACCCAAATCGTAGAAATAGAATGACTAGAATGGGTATTATTGTAGGCAGCAGATTGAAGAAATACACTCAGACATAGTATGCTCATGTAACACATGAATGGACATATTCATGCAGGCTACTCACACATACTCAGACACTTTGAACACACCCCACAATTACACACTTAGGCCTAGTTGATGTGTTGCAATCCAAACCACAATTCAAAACAACACTTCTAACTGATAAGTGGTTGTTGGGGTGGGTATAATTTGTTGAACGTTCCAACAGGAATATGTTCCAAAAACTTCGTAAAGTACAAGGTTGCCAACAAACAACGCATACAAAGTTGCATGATCAATTCACCTAGCTAATTAGCTGTAGAATAGGCATCAACTCACCACATAGCTTATTCTTAATGTTTGTCCATAGGCTACCAGAGAGAGGGCAGACATTTTTCGGAATAAACCTGGTGAGTGAAAAAATTGCCACCACCCTATTCACAAATAGGATGCCATGAAAAATGTACAAGTATTAAAATACATGTATCTTATTCTGCTGCTATACAACTTTGTATGCGTCGTTTGTTGGCAACCTTGTTATTTACCTTGTTAGTTTTTGGAACAGATTCCTGTTGGAACGTTGCACAAATTATAACCACCCTGGTTGTTGTGCCAGACAAAAACGATATTTCACAATTCTCCACAAAATCAGCCTTATAAAATTGACAGTTTTAGCAAAAATGTAACTTACACATGACTTTCAAAACGTTCTAGTATAAAAACAACCCATCAATAAACAGCTTCTTATGCAAGACAGACGGCACAACTGTTCAAGTGGAAGAGGTGGTTCCAGTGGTGCCAGCCAGCAACGCTTCTTTAAACTATTGTAGCGTCCGGGCAAACAGGTGGAGACAACCTGCCAAAGGAACTGTGTGTGCCATAGACAACACCGTTACTGTATACAGCCTACTCACCTTTTGGACAGGTGCATGTTCGACAGAGAGAATGTACTTGCCCTGTAAAATATGTCAAAACATGGAACCAAAAGCAGACATTTTACTCACCATCGTGAAGCTGCAATGTGAGAGTAAGGCCAACAGTTGAGGGAAAATATGTTAACTACATTCTTGCGTAAAACCGGTACATAGGGACGGGCATCGTCAAATTCCCACAATGCTGTGGGTTAAGTTGCGAAACCATACCTTCTCTAGTCTAGACTGTGCCGCGCCCCATTTTTTGCTTTGCTTGGTCGGAATTGGTTCACACCTTTCACAGGAGGTTCCTGGGCAAGGTGCATTGTACTACTGTACTAACTGGTTTATGATCAAATATAGATATTATCCTGTTTGTCAAGCCAAATTATGTGGGTCTATTATTTCATTTCCAGCGACAGACATATTGCGTGTTCTTTTGGATGTTTCTATTGTAGCCTAAAGGCCTATACAAACCGACAATAGTCTAAGTTCCCCCAGAATTATTATCAATAATTCCCTGATTTAATTTTCTTCTGTTACTGAAATATGCGGTTGTTGAAATTTTATTTGAAATGCTGTGCATGCAACTCCTGAATTTGCCATGCAAACCTATTGGAGATTCAATAGGATTGTTTTTTTTCATTCATTCAAGCCTATAGACATCATGGACAGTGTCGAGCTGACACCAGTTGACACCGAGTTTGATTGTGCTTCAGTTGTTGATCCCAACTCGCCGCTGGGTGGCCGAAGGTGTCATCCAATGTAAATTCACACACGTGGGTTTGGTCCAAGTTAAAACCGGAGCAGAGAGTGCAATAACGGACGACGGGACGAGAGGATTCCATGGGTAATACAACGATGTCTCTTTACCGCAACTCCGCGTGGTTTCTGAAAGGAATGACTGAATTCACCAGGTAAGATTTTCTCCTCTATGGTGTTTCTGTCATCATCATCATCATCATCAGCAGCATCATCACATTGATGCTTATATATTTACTCTGGAGAACAGTAGGCAATTGATCACTGGTCTCCTATCTGTTGGGCCCATACGCACACATTTGTTATAGTTGATTTTGATATTTCATGGAATCAAATCCCTGGCTACAAATGTCACAAATTACAAACTAAATCAATAAAATGTCTGAAACTGAATGTTCAAAAATATATATTTTCTATTCCAGAACAATGTGTATATTCTCTCTCTCTCATTTCCCTTTCTTTCTCTCTCTTTCTCTCTGTGCATGTGTGTTCATCCTTTGGCAAGATAGTATTAGATTCATCACAGTGAACATTCAGTGAACATCACAGTGGTTCAGGTAGATTCTAGATGTTCACTGGTAAAAAGAAACATCAACAAATTAAACTGATGGAGAACAATGGTTAAGCAGTGTTCCAACCCTGTCTTGATTAATCCTGTAATTTTGCTGCAGCAGACATACAGTATGACCTTTGAATGCCTCAGTCAGTGACCTGTAACTTGTATGTACAATACATATGTATTCATGTCTATATTGCTTACCACTGTCATTTGAGTTATTTTACCCTCATTGATTAAGTATTGCATTAGGATAGCAAAACCGATCCAAGATCTGGAAAATAGGGCCTGGGCCATTACTGCTGTGTTGTGTCAAAATCACTAAATGGACAAAACTGTTAAAGTTCCGTTTAATTTTTGCCATCATATTACTAATCAATTGGGTTATTAATGCTAACTACAAAGCTTTACAATCTTATTTGGATATCCACCAGCTCAAGTCAAGGCCATCATGTGGAACTATTGATAAATGGTTTACCAATAGCATCAGACCACACACTGCCCTTCCTCATTCTGAACAACAAAGCAATCAAATCCAACTGAAGAGGTGCCTTTGTCATTTATTCCCCACTTTCTTTGTTCAATGTTGTGTTTTCTTGCAGAGACCAGTCTCTTTACCCGCCCTGACCCT
Organism: Salvelinus namaycush; assembly: GCF_016432855.1. Taxonomy (NCBI): domain Eukaryota; kingdom Metazoa; phylum Chordata; class Actinopteri; order Salmoniformes; family Salmonidae; genus Salvelinus; species Salvelinus namaycush. The sequence goes on from NC_052329.1 coordinate 14,804,736, forward strand.
TGACTCCGCTAGTGTTTACGCTGCATGACACCACCAAACAGAGCATGCATTTAGCCCAAAACGATCCCTAAGTACGGCGCTGCCTTCCTCCCTTCATCCCCCATTGGGAACAATGGCTGCCATTGAACCCCTTGACGTGGCACACAGGCTGCTGTCGATGTCACCAGCGGTGGCCTCAGAACCGCCTCCTCTCTCCTTCTCACATTACCTAAGAGATGTGACAGTCTTTCCCTTTGTTAGACCTTTGTCTTGCTCACTGAATATCTAAACTGTTTTGAATTTGTTCCATTTTAGATGCTGTCTCCCCACTCTGACCATATCTGACCCCAGGACATCTATGTGCACTGGCACTGACCTACTTTCTTTTAATCTGTTTTCGATCAATCATTCAATGAATTATTTCAAATGGAAAGGGGTTTATTGTCACCCTCTACCACCCTGTGGAATGGAGCAGGGGATGGATAGCCTCCACCTGACTGCTGTCTGTCTATCTGTGTGTGTTGCAGGAGTGCGTTCCTCTCTGCTGCCAAGCACTTTGTGGAAAAGGACCTGGAAGTGTCCATGGCAGGCAGGGTCTTCATGATCACTGGAGCCAACAGTGGCATAGGGAGAGCTACAGCCATGGCCATCGCCAAGAGAGGTATGGTGTGTGTCTGTAGAGGAGAGAGAGAGCGAGTGTGTGTGTAAGTGTGAGTTAGTGAGTGCATGTGTGTCTTCGGAGGAAGAGCATCATCACGTTTCACCGCACTGAATACACCCCTGGTTCAGCCACTCTTGCTCTACTGTTATCCCCCATCCCCTTTCCAGGTGGTACAGTCCACATGGTGTGCAGGAACAAGGACAAAGCAGAGGAGGCCAGGGCTGACATTGTCAAGGAGTCAGGAAATAAAGTGAGTGAGTTTGGGCCTCTCTCTTATCCTCAAAATGTGTGTGTGTGTGTGGGGGGGGGGTGTAATAATCATGTAATGTGCCCCTGCTCCCCTCACCTTGTGCTCTGTACCCCTGCAACCAGAGTGTAATAATAATGTAATTTCAGGAAATATATGTCCACATTCTGGACCTATCGGAGACACGGAAGGTTTGGGAATTTGCAGACGCCTTCAAGAGGAAGTACAAAGCCTTGAATGTACTGGTGAGTGCTGAACACATGTTTGAATCAAAGTGATAACCATGTAACATATATTTCTACCTCTGGTCATCACCCTGCCTTTTATCATTCTCTCTCTCTCTGGCTTCTCTCTCTCCCTGGCTGCTCTCTCTCTCTGGCTTCTCTCTCTCTCTGGCTGCTCTCTCTCTCTGGCTTCTCTCTCTCTCTGGCTTCTCTCTCTCTCTGGCTTCTCTCTCTCTTTCTATAAATGTACACAGAGTTCTTCCCATGTTTTATATGTGTACAGTATTCATAATGTAGGATTATTGATTGACTGATTGACGTGGACAGATAAATAATGCAGGCTGCATCATGAGTGAGAGGGATGTGAACGCTGAGGGGCTGGAGAAGAGCTTTGCCAGTAACGTCATGGGTGAGTCAATGACAGAGGTTAATGTGAATACTTCAGGCTCAAAACCACTTCAGTTCAAAACCCCTTGAAAGAAACACATCTCTCTCTATCTCTAGGTGTGTATATCCTGACCAGGGGACTGATTCCCTTACTGGAGAAGAGTGCAGAGCCCAGAGTGGTGAGTTTGAAACCCACAACCCACTGGCGGTTTTTCTCTTAGATGTAATTTGACAAAAAAATAAAAATACTTTAGTGTGTGTCCTGTTTATGATTATTTAATGTTTCCCGTCTCCCCTCCCTCCTCCTCCTCAGATCACAGTTTCATCTGGAGGGATGCTGGTCCAGAAGCTGAGGACAGGGAACCTGCAAACAGAAATAGGCCGCTATGACGGGACCATGGTCTACGCACAGCACAAGGTGAGGGGAGCAGGGGCACACGGCATCAGGTGAGGGGAGCGGGGGCACACGGCACCAGGTGAGGGGAGCGGGGGCACACGGCACCAGGTGAGGGGAGCGGGGGCACACGGCACCAGGTAAGGGGAGCTGGGGCACACGGCACCAGGTGAGGGGAGCAGGGGCACACGGCACCAGGTGAGGGGAGCAGGGGCACACGGCACCAGGTGAGGGGAGCAGGGGCACACGGCACCAGGTGAGGGGAGCAGGGGCACACGGCACCAGGTGAGGGGAGCAGGAGCACACGGCACCAGGTGAGGGGAGCACACGGCACCAGGTGAGGGGAGCAGGAGCACACGGCACCAGGTGAGGGGAGCAGGAGCACACGGCACCAGGTGAGGGGAGCAGGAGCACACGGCACCAGGTGAGGGGAGCAGGAGCACACGGCACCAGGTGAGGGGAGCAGGGGTACAAGGCACAAGGTGAGCAGGGGTACACAGCACAAGGTGAGGGGAGCAGGGGTACACAGCACAAGGTGAGCAGGGGTACACAGCACAAGGTGAGGGGAGCAGGGGTACACAGCACAAGGTGAGCAGGGGTACACAGCACAAGGTGAGGGGAGCAGGGGTACACAGCACAAGGTGAGGGGAGCAGGGGTACACAGTACAAGGTGAGCAGGGGTACACAGCACAAGGTGAGGGGAGCAGGGGTACACAGCACAAGGTGAGGGGAGCAGGAGCACACAGCACAAGGTGAGGGGAGCAGGGGTACACAGCACATTTTGTTATGGGTCAGACATCCATACAAGGTTGGAGACAATTATAGTAAATGCATGATGTGGTGGTCTCTTGCTGGTCTGTGCTTGTCACATGGTCTAGGGCTGATTTTACTTGGTCAGAAATGTTACATTTGAGATTTGTCTTTGAACTGGTCCCAGCTACTGGTGTATGTGTGTTTCAGAGGCAACAGGTGGTGATGACAGAGCAGTGGGCCAAAACCCATAGCAACATCCACTTCTCAGTGATGCATCCTGGCTGGGTGGACACACCAGGTACTGTATCAATACACCACAGCTACACAACTACCAGCAGCAAACAGCTTCGGTTCTAAGTATGACAACATTGTAAACACATATCCACATTTGGAGATTGACATTTACTATTGAGATTTACAATTTCAATATATAAATCCGATGCCGTTTTAATACAAATCTAATAGTCTAAAAACTGTTTTAAAATGTAATACATTCTGATAAACAATTGATTATTAAAATAAAATATCTGTGTTACTGATGCGTCTCTCTCTGGAGTTGTAGCTGTGGCCAATGCCATGCCTGACTTCCACCAGTCTATGAAGGACAGCCTGAGGACCCCGGAGCAGGGGGCTGACACCGTGGTGTGGTTGGCCATCTCAGAGGCCGCCGCCACCAAGCCCAGCGGAAGCTTCTTCCAGGGTAGGCAGTAAAAGACACAGAATACACTTACCACACAACTTCTCCATTAAATGAAGTATCACAAACAAAAGTAAAGCATGGTCTGAAGCATGGGATTGTCCCCGTTTTTTTACCAATTACAGGGAGCGATTTAATACGTGTTTTGTGGTAAAGTATCGGAGGTCATGACCAGGAGAGAGACAAAACTACAGTTAGACAGCAAAGTGAGGTCCAGCGTGTTGTCATGGGTTAACTGTCAGATCCACACACTCTCTCTCCTCACAACTCGTTCTCAATCTGTGCTTCTGGAGAAAACAAGAGCTCTTTAAAACAGCCAGGCTTCTCGGGTACAGTGGACCTCAGTCAGAATTGGAGAAGAGAGACCGAAGTAGAGGGAAAGAGAGAAGAATAGAGCTAGGGAAAGAGGATATTTGGAGCATATGGGAGGGCTTTAGAGAGAGGGAAAGGAGAGAGAGAAAGAAGATGAGTGCTGTCTGAATGAAGTGTTTGTCTGTGTGGGTTTGACTGAGGGCATGAGAAGACGGGAGGTCGGGGATAGCGGGCGGGGGTGGGTTGGGCTGGGCTGGGTTTCTGGCGTTGGTCCACTGCAGCTGGAGCTCTCGGTACCAGATACTGCCAGAGAGTACAGTGGAACCCCCCCTCTGACACACACCCTCTTCCTCCATTGCGGCGACCTCAGTGACCTTCCCCAGCACAGCGGGATAGCAAAGAATCACTTCAATAGAGTCACTAACACAGACACCCCCTCTCATCTCTGCGCCTGCATTTACACAATACATATCAGGGGATCTGGGGTCAACAGCTATGCCTACATTGTATTGTTTTGGTTGAACTGTATTTTCTAGATAACTTCATTGACACGGCTATAGGACGGATCAATCACAACGTGAATAGTAAATGCTTCTATTTTAACCAACCAGGTTGTAAAACAGATTGTATTGTGTGTGTCAGATCGGAGGATGGTGTCGGCCCACCTGCCCCTGGCCTGGACCCACAGTTCCCCGTTGGAGCAGCAGAAGTTCATGAGTGTGATGGAGGATCTGGCCAAGACCTTCCAGCCCCACTAAGACCACTACCACACACCCCCCCACCAGTACTATAGTATACACTGGAACCAGTGCCGTATACTGTGACCCAGTTCAGCAAAGCTAACAGTCTACACATACCTGTCAGGTGGGAGAGAGGGGGAGTCCTACTAGATTTGATTTGCACTACTTTAACAATTTAGATATTTATTGAACTAGGGCACTTTTAATATGTAACCTCTACATGGCTTAAAACACTATATTGTAAGCTAAACTCCAGCACTGAGGGCTAAAACAGAACAGTGTTTGATGGTGATGATGCTGATTTAGGGTTCTTTACCTTGTTGCCTTTGAGCTGCTGATAGGGAAAGCACTTTTCAGTTATTTATACATTTAACCCAACAAACACAGTATGTTGCTTTTCTACCACTTCACACAGTGACTCAATGGAAGCTGTCAATCAGATGGGAATCTGATGTGACCAAAGTCACTTCCTTATTCATCCACAAATCACATCACAGCCTGTTGCTATGGGCCCAGCCTAACACGTGGTTGGTTGGTTTACTCTGAATGTGTTCAAACTAATTTACCCAAGTGCTTCTTTAGTATTACAACCTTATGAAGTTGTCTGTTGATCCATGAATCATCTACAAAGCTTGTGTACATAACTGATTAAATGCATGGTGTACATTAACAAAATGACAACATCAGGAGGGCAAACACCAGAGGGATATACTACAAAGCAGGATCAAAGTTAGCCAGCTAACTTTGATTAACAACCAGAAATAACTATTGAAACCTAAACTTTGATATGTGTTTTTGGTTGTTGAGTCAATTAGACCATGCCAATTTCATGCTTATCTTATAAAAATACAAGCTATTTCAGAATATTTGGCAAGTTAGCTGGCTAAATCATTGATCTTGCTTTGTAGTATAACACTTTGGGTGGTTATACTGAGCCCAGGCATGAAGAGACCTTTCACTATCAGCAGGTAGATGGGCATTTACCTATTTCACACCCAAGAGGTACAGGAGGGAACCACAGCATTACCTGACATGTCCAATACAGCTAAGGTATATTTATTTAATACTATTGATGTTTAAGGGGCACTTAAACAGTTTGAGGAAGTGATAAGCTATATATATATATATATATATATATATATATATATGCTTAAAGATAAGGCGATAATGTAGGCAGTCATGTATTTTGTGATTTCATCCTTGAATAAAATAAAATTCACTTATGTAAAACCCAGCTTCCAAGTCTTTTCTGACTGTTACTGTATTGCAGACGGGAGGCATCCAACACAAGAGTTATAGACTTAATAACAGGTCTGAATGGATTTCTTTATTAAGATTTCATTTCTTTCTTCACCGTGACAGAGTGCCACAGGGAGACTAAAGTCAGTACTGTCAATATTATCAAGAGTTTCTCTTTAAAAATACAATTATTAAAGATATACAACAATGGTCGGAAAAACAAGATTATTTACGAGCAGTATGACATGATAAAAGGACAACAAAGAGGTTAAAGAGTAATAGAGAACGTAAACTGTAGAATTCAGAGGAGGCTGGTGGGAGGAGCTACAGGAGGACAGGTTCAATGTAATGGCTGAAATGGCATAAATGAAACGGTTTTAAACACATCAAACATGGAAACCACATTTGACTCCATTCCATAAATTCCATGAGCTGGTCCTCCTATAGCTCCTCCCAGTAGTCTCCTCTGCTAGATACGGCTCCAGTTTGAGATCTTACAATTTTATACCTGTGTGAAAATGTGGATGGGGTTTAGTCAAATTACATGTATGCCCACCATATGATGAAAATAACTAATCTAATCATGTAAAAAGTATATACATTCTTCTTCATGGGATCGACCCATCAAACAGACTTATACTTCATTACAAACCAACATACCTAGAGAATAGTATTGATCACAAATGTGGTGGGAACAATATGTGGAGGGAATCACAAATGTTAGCTTCTAAACGTTACTGGCTCTTGGTTACACCTCATAATGGAATTAATCTAGTTGGGAGCAGAAATCACTGGGACTCCAGTTAACTGTCCCAAGTATCCTCTATAACGCCGGTATCCTCTATAACGCCGGTATCCTCTATAACGCCGGTATCCTCTATAACGCCGGTATCCTCTATAACGCCGAGGGTTAAGGTTAGGGTCATGTTTACAGAGCACCAGAGATTTCTTTTGATCTAACACAGTAAAAAAAAAGCTGAACTTGAGCCTTGATTGTACTGTAGTAAAAGTGTCCCCAAGAACACTGCACATCCCTGATGTCTGTACTTTACATTTTAGTCATTTAGCAGACGCTCTTATCCAGAGCAACTAGGGTGAAGCGCCTTGCTAAAGGGCACGTCGACCGATTTTTCACCTAGTCGGCTCGGGGATTCGAACCAGCGACCTTTCAGTTACTGGCACAACGCTCTTAACCGCTAGGATACCTGCCCCTTCTGTGACCTCACAATGTCCATCTGTGACATCAACACCCCTGTATCTCTGTGATGTCACAATTTCTTTATGATGTCAACACCTCTGTGACATAAACATGTCTCCCAGAGATGTCATCATGTTTCTGACATGACATGGTAAACATATCTGTGACAGATTTCTCAATGACATCATCCTGTCTGTGTGAACTCACCACCATCATCCTATACATGAAGTGTACATGACGTAAACAACCAGACACAATCAGAAACACATTGCTACAAATATAAATATTATACACTAGGTGATCAAACCTGGAATGGGATTACATTTGAAAAAAATCAGAACTCCCACATCATGTTCAGTTTACCTTTAGGCAAGCGTTAGTCTAACCTACCACAAATTAGCCAAATATTTACCAGTTTAAGGACGCCACGTAACTCAAGCCGTAATGAAGCAAATCCCCCAAAATGCAAACTTACAAAAACCTTTTTGTTTTAAATGCACAGCACATCTGCTCTCTAAACCACATGTAGTGCATTTCAATGCAATGGAGAACCTTCTTGGGCTCTGGAAACAAAACAGAGTGGGAGAGTGACAAAGAAACTAGAAGCAAGTCAATAGTGTTGAATGCTAAGTATTCATGGGTGACGGTTGAGTGTAAAATGCAGCTATGCTACAGAGCAGAGTGTGTATGTGCGTACATGTGAGAAGAGTCGTGAGCAGTTTGAAGGTTCTAGAAGGCTTGGGGCGTCCCGCTCTCTTAAGGCCTTAGAGGAAACGCAAGCAGCTTCTAATTTTACCCACAGTGAGAAGAAACAGTGTAAAACATCAGCGTGCATGGAAACTAGTGCTACATTGACTTTTATACAGTACCATTTCAGTACCTAAGTGCCTGTCTAAATAGAGCAAAAGCCGAACAAAAACCTCATTCAAAACCTTACACCGTTTTTCATTATACGCAAATTCATCTTAACTTATCGCAAAGGCAATAGAGTATGGGGTCTTGGTTATCAGGACTAGAAGTGATATCTGTACAGAAAATTGACAAAAGATGTTTTAGGTGTGTCTGAGGTGAAGTTGGACAATGTCTGGGGGAGAACAGCTGTGCCTACAGCTCGGCAAGGGTTGTCATGCCGACGGCTCAAGCATCAATCGGGCACATACAGCCATGCCGGCTAATGACTCTTCCATTTCCTCCTCCTGAGACAAACAAGTGAGTTTAATAAGGCCAACTAGTGAAGAGAGGACAAGAGAGGTGGAAAGAGAAGGACTAGCGAGAAAGAGAGAAACTGACCTCATGATCATTAAGGGATATACAGAGGTAAGTACACTGCATCTCATACTGTACACACTCTGCATGTGCATATATAAAAGCAGTGTTGTAATGGTTAGTATTTGCAATATTTCAAAATGTAGAAAGTTGAAGTCAGCAGCCAATAGGAGAGCCCTGTGTGTCTGTTGGGCAGGGTATTGTGGATGATGGGTGTTAGCAGTCCAATGTTACAGTGCAAGAGGAATGTGACCCACTTTGTCAAAGAAACCTGACAGAAGTCTAACATACGTCAACACAAAACACTGCTCCTTCCACCCATGCGCACACGCACACACACTAGAACATTGTGCTTGGAGCTCCACTGAATGGGTACACACTGGAAGTTAGACCTGAGACACATGAGACTTAACTTCTGTCGTACAAAACTGACACCAAATCAAGCGAAGGGTTACCAACACTAGTACCCACCCATTTACACAGCACACACGTATCTTCATCCAAACGTCCAGTGGGACGTGAGAGAACAGAAGCAGCCAGACAGAGAAGAGGAGCCAGAAGGATGAGACAGAGGAGTTGTCATTGCAACAGAGGTCCCAAGTAGAGAGACACCTGTCAGTAGTGCAGAGGACAGAGTTTGGGGGCCGATCGGGGGCAGGGGTTAATCAACGTGGGGAAAAGCCTGTTGCTATGCTACAGCCAACCACTTGCGTCATGTCCCATATCTGTCGAAAGAGCCAATCAGAGAGTCAGTAAAGTCAGATGAAAAACAGATGTATGAATATTGAAAGATGACATTAATACGCATGGAAGAAAGTGGATACGCATGGATGTACGTCACAATGGTGAAATGTAAACAACCGACACCGTGTAATTTTTGGAGACAAGGCAGAGCTAATGTAGTTAGCAATCTCTTCTACACTATTTTGCTAACTGTAAACAATTTTAGCTGGCTAGCTAATAATCTTGGCTAACTTTGGGGCGAAACAATTCACTTACTTACTGTTAACCAGCCACTGTAAATCTCTTTGCTAATAAAAGGCGATGCTGTCTCCAAAACTGCAAGATGTCTCTATTATTGTTTACTTTTTGACATTCTAGAACATTTTCACTTTCCAAGCATATTAAAAAAATGTAATAGTATTGAGTTTAATCCCCTATGATCAGGGACTGTCCATCTGACCACCAGTGAGTGATTGGGCTGATAGTATGTCTGACCTTGATGACACGGTCGCTGCCACAGGTCACCATCAGGCCTCTGGAAGGGTCCATGTCCATAAAGGCTATGTTGTGCTTCCCCTCATGGAACGTTGCTAACGCAGTGCGACTGGAAGATGAGACAAAGTGGTACGTGAGGACAATAAGTAGCAAGGAATAAGGTGGTTGGATGAAGACAAAAGTAAATCTGAGTCACACATTTTTATTATACTCATTTTTATCATCACACATTTTTATGTTACAGTATTATTATATTGACAGTACATTTGAGTCAATTAGCTGACACTGTTAACCAGAGCGACTTAGTTAGTTTGTTTTGGCATGTTTTTATTACTCACTCCTCGTCCTTGACGGTGTCGTAGCAGGTGTCACACACTCGCACCTGGAACTCAAAGCCCATCACAGGGTATGTAGTGCGCTTGGAACTACACTTCCCACACACCGCCTTGCCACACTTCCTGCAGTGGTGCTGAACCAGGAAACACATGAGGGTTAGCCAAGGGTCAAATAATAAAAACTGATCACGCCTAGTTCCTGTATTTCTATATGCCTGTATCTCAAATCAAATCAAATTTTATTTGTCACATACACATGGTTAGCAGATGTTAATGCGAGTGTAGCGAAATGCTTGTGCTTCTAGTTCTGACAATGCAGTAATAACCAACGAGTAATCTAACCTAACAATTCCACAACTACTACCTTATACACACACGTGTAAAGGGATAAAGAATATGTACATAAAGATATATGAATGAGTGATGGTACAGAATGGCATAGGCAAGATGCAGTAGATGGTATAGAGTACAGTATATACATATGAGATGAGTAATGTAGGGTATGTAAACATTATATTAAGTGGCATTATATTTCCATCAATTCCCATTATTAAAGTGGCTGGCTGTTTAACAGTCTGATGGCCTTGAGATAGAAGCTGTTTTTCAGTCTCTCGGTCCCTGCTTTGATGCACCTGTACTGACCTCGCCTTCTGGATGATAGCGGGGTGAACAGGCAGTGGCTCGGGTGGTTGTTGTCCTTGATGATCTTTATGGCCTTCCTGTGACATCGGGTGGTGTAGGTGTCCTGGAGGGCAGGTAGTTTGTCCCCGGTGATGCGTTGTGCATCACTACCCTCTGGAGAGCCTTACGGTTGTGGGCGGAGCAGTTGCCGTACCAGGCGGTGATACAGCCCGACAGGATGCTCTCGATTGTGCATCTGTAGAAGTTTGTGAGTGCTTTTGGTGACAAGCCGAATTTCTTTAGCCTCCTGAGGTTGAAGAGGCGCTGCTGCGCCTTCTTCACAACGCTGTCTGTGTGGGTGGACCATTTCAGTTTGTCCGTGATGTGTACGCCGAGGAACTTAACTTACTACCCTCTCCACTACTGTCCCGTCGATGTGGATAGGGGGGTGCTCCCTCTGCTGTTTCCTGAAGTCCACAATCATCTCCTTTGTTTTGTTGACGTTGAGTGTGAGGTTATTTCCCTGACACCACACTCCGAGGGCCCTCACCTCCTCCCTGTAGGCCGTCTCGTCGTTGTTGGTAATCAAGCCTACCACTGTAGTGTCGTCCGCAAACTTGATGATTGAGTTGGAGGCGTGCATGGCCACGCAGTCGTGGGTGAACAGGGAGTACAGGAGAGGGCTCAGAACGCACCCTTGTGGGGCCCCAGTGTTGAGGATCAGCGGGGTGGAGATGTTGTTACCTACCCTCACCACCTGGGGGCGGCCCGTCAGGAAGTCCAGTACCCAGTTGCACAGGGCGGGGTCGAGACCCAGACCCACCACAATGGTGGCCCTCTTGAAGCATGTGGGAACAGCAGACTGGGATAAGGATTGATTGAATATGTCCGTAAACACACCAGCCAGCTGGTCTGCGCATGCTCTGAGGACGCGGCTGGGAATGCCGTCTGGGCCTGCAGCCTTGCGAGGGTTAACACGTTTAAATATTTTACTCACCTCGGCTGCAGTGAAAGAGAGCCCGCAGGTTTTGGTAGCGGGCCGTGTCAGTGGCACTGTATTGTCCTCAAAGCGAGCAAAAAAGTGATTTAGTCTGTCTGGGAGCAAGACATCCTGGTCCGCGACGGGGCTGGTTTTCTTTTTGTAATCCGTGATTGACTGTAGACCCTGCCACATACCTCTTGTGTCTGAGCTGTTGAATTGCGACTGTACTTTGTCTCTATATACTGGCACTTAGCTTGTTTGATTGCCTTGCAGAGGGAATAGCTACACTGTTTGTATTCGGTCATGTTTCCGGTCACCTTGCCCTGGTTAAAAGCAGTGGTTCGCGCTTTCAGTTTCGCGCGAATGCTGCCATCAATCCACGGTTTCTGGTTTGGGAATGTTTTAATCGTTGCTGTGGGTATAATGTCGCCGATGCACTTTCTAATGAACTCGCTCACCGAATCAGCGTATTCGTCAATGTTGTTGTTGGACGCAATGCTGATGATGATGTATCTGTATTTCTACCACTACTATACAGTCGCAAGGATATTTGTATTTCAGTAACGGCTACACCAGGGGCTGCCTTCCCTCTCACCTGCCGAAGCCCAATGGTCTTTGAGTCCCACATCTGTTTGACATTCCAGAAGAAAGGCTGCTCACACTTCTGACACGAGTCACTGTCCAACCACTGAGGAGCCTGTAGAGAGTCAAGCGGGAACAGAGAGAGAGAGAGAGTCAAGCGGGAACAGAGAGAGAGTCAAGCGGGAACAGAGAGAGAGTCAAGCGGGAACAGAGAGAGAGTCAAGCGGGAACAGAGAGAGAGAGAGAGAGAGTCAAGCGGGAACAGAGAGAGAGTCAAGCGGGAACAGAGAGAGAGTCAAGCGGGAACAGAGAGAGAGTCAAGCGGGAACAGAGAGAGAGTCAAGCGGGAACAGAGAGAGAGTCAAGCGGGAACAGAGAGAGAGTCAAGCGGGAACAGAGAGAGAGTCAAGCGGGAACAGAGAGAGAGTCAAGCGGGAACAGAGAGAGAGTCAAGCGGGAACAGAGAGAGAGTCAAGCGGGAACAGAGAGAGAGTCAAGCGGGAACAGAGAGAGAGTCAAGCGGGAACAGAGAGAGAGTAGCTACTTTGTAGCGGTATTGAACTTTCAACACCAGAGGGCAGTAGGGAGTTGGTGATGCTCCGTAACCAAGGTGATTGGGAGTTCAGCAGCCTGTAAGGCAGAGGTGGGCAAACTACGGCATGTTTTTTGTTCTATTTTTTGGGGCCAGAAAGTTTGCCCACCCTTACTCTAAGGAGAGTAGAAGGTGAAGAGGTATTGAGATGTATTCCTGGTTCCTGACATACTGTACCTACCTCTTCTCTGGGAGTGTCCATGTTCCACACTGTGACGCCTCCATCTGCAGAACAGGACACCAGCTGTCTAGTCAGCTGCAGGTAGCGCACCGCCTGCACTCGTTCACTGGAGACGGGGAGGAGAGAGGAAGAGAGAGAGAAGGAATAACGTAGAAAATATTCAGGGTGATCTTCCAAAGAATCTCAGACAGCTGACTTATTTAATGTATTAACATAATGACAGAACTTCAGAGGAACTCCACTGACTTGGTCTGATAGCTACGCCATCTGAGGAGTTCACAGAACATAAAACATACAAATAAAACAATACGTGGTGAACAGCTCCCTGTGACAGCTGGTGCTAACCTACAGAGCCCTGCTACTGACAAGCATATGCACTGGATGACACACACTCCCTCAATCCCTCCCTCCCTCTTACTGGTGTCCCTGGAGCAGTAGTGTTCGTCCCTTGCGGCCCCCGATGTCCCACATGATGACACTGTGGTCAGACGCTCCTGAGAACAAAAGCCTCTGAACAGGATCCCACCACAGAGCTCCAATACTACCTGAGAGGGAGGGGGTGACAAAAGGATAATAGGAAGTGAGAAGGGGGGGTGAACAGGAAGTTATGACACAACAGACTGGTGGTTGGTAGTGTGACTGCTTTGTATGGGAACTGCTTGGTATGGGAACTGCTTGGCACCCAACAGCAAGGTGCTACAGAGGGTACATCACTGGGGCCGAGCTCCCTGCCATCCAGGACCTCTATACCAGGAGGTGTCAGTGGAAGCCACCAGCCGCCCAAGTCATACTGTTCTCTCTGCTACTGCACAGCAAGCGGTACCTATGCACCAAGTCTGGAACCAACAGGACCCTGAACATCCCAGCCTCTACCTCCAAGCCATAAGACTGCTAAATAGTTACTCCGGGTAGCTATTGGTTATCTGCATTTACCCTTTTTTCACTCTATTGACTCATCACATACGCTACTGCTATGTAAAGGATAATCAACGAGGGGCTATGCGTTCAATGGAAATTATGAAAGACGTGGAATGTGTGTTCCACGACGCGCTAGCATAGTAGAACTTACCTTCCGCGGAGTTGCATTATTTACCGTTGAACACATAGCCCCTCGTTGATTATTCGGGCTCAAGACATAGAACATGTAAAACTGAACTATAGCCATTGAATTCTACCGTGAGTTATAGGGAAATAATGCATGCTCTAGAATGCCCTTCAAGCCAATCCGAAATGATTATTCAACAATGCCATGGTATGTTTATTATAAACTGGGTGATTTGAACCTGAATGCTGATTGGCCGAGATCCATGGTATATCAGACTGTATACCACAGGTATGATAAAAAGTTTATTTTTACTGTTCTAATTACGTTGGTAACCAGTTTATAATAGCAGTAAGGCACCTTGTGGGTTTGTGGTATATGGCCAATATACCACGGCTAAGGCCTGTATACAGGCACTCCGTCATGCATAAGAACAGCCTTTAGCTGTGGTATATTGTTCATATACCACACCCCCTCGGGACTTATTGCTTAATTATCTATCCTGTTGCCTTGTCACTTTATCCATACCTATATGTACAGTGCCCTTCACTAATATTGGCACCCTTGGTAAATATGAGCAAAACGGGCTGTGAAAAAATTTCTTTAATTCAAAATATTCACAAAAATCAAAGCTTTAAAGTAAAATAACTGAAGAAATATCATAAAATGGCACCCCTTCATTCAATACTTTGTGCAACCTCCCTTTACCAAGATAACTCTGAGTCTTCTCCTATAATAATGCATAATGAGGTTGGAGAACACATGGCAAGGGATCGCAGAACATTCCTCCATACAGAATATCTCCAGATCCTTCAGATCCCGAGGTCCACACTTGTGGACTCTCCTCTTCAGCTCATCCCACAGGTTTTCCATGGGGTTCAGGTCAGGGGACTGGGATGGCCATGGCAAAACCTTGATTCTGTGGTCAGTTAACCATTTTTGTGTTTATTTTGAGGAGTGCTTTGGATCATAGTCCTGCTGGAAGTTCCAACCACAGCCCAGTTTAAGCTTCCTAACAGGCAGTGAGGTTTGATTTAAAGAAAAACAGCTCCACAAAGATACACCACCATACTTCTGCATGGCTATCCTTCTGTCTACACCAAACCCACCTCTAGTGTTTGTTTCCAAAAAGCTCTATTTTGTTCTAATCTGACAATATAACCCAGTCCCATTGAAAGTTCCAGTAACATTTGGCAAACTGTAGGCACTGGAGTTTGTTGTTTGATGACAGCAAAGGCTTTTTTATGGCAACCCCCCCAAACAACTTGTGGTTATGTAGGTGGCATCTGATCGTAGTGTTGGAGACTTTCTGACCCCAACACCCAACTAACATCTGCAATTCTCTAGCTGTGATCCTTTGGAGATTTTTTGGCCACTCGAACCATCCTCCTCACTGTGCGTGGGGTCAATATAGACATGTTCTTTTCTAGGGCGATTGTTAACATCTCCTGTTGCTTTAAACTTCTTAAATTATTGCCCTGATACTGGTGTCACACATCATTACTGTATTCTCGGGTCTTTCCCATAGTGATGGATGACTATTGGATCTTGGCCTGTGTGACACCTCATATTTATACCCCAGTGAAACAGGAAGTCATGACTTACCACTTAATTGCTCCTAATCCCTCAGGTGAACTTAAAAACGTAAAATATGAATGGGAATATACTTCAGTTAGATTTTACACAAGAATTTCTAGGGGTGCCAATAATTGTAGCACACGTGAAATATTTATTTCACATGTATTTTTTCAATCATTTTACTACAATTAAAAGGTTTGATTTTTGTGAATATTTTTAATGAAAGACCAAGATGATAAACGGCAGACATTGTTTTCACAGCCCGTTTCGCTTATATTTACCAAGGGTGCCAATATTAGTGGAGGGCACTATATGACCAAAAGTATGTGGACATCGGCTCGTCAAACATCTCATTCCAAAATCATGGGCATTAATATGGAGTTGGTCCCCCCTTTGCTGCTATAACAGCCTCCACTCTTCTGGGAAGGCTTTCCACTAGATGTTGGAACATTGCTCCATTTAGCCACAAGAGCATTAGTGAGGTTGGGCACTGATTTGGGCGATTAAGCCTGGCTCGCAATCGGCATTCCAATTCATCCCAAATGTGTTCGATGGGGTCAGGTCAGGGCTCTGGGCAGGCCAGTCAAGTTCATCCACCATTTCTGTATGGACCTTGCTTTGTGCACAGGGGCATTGTCATGCTGAAACAGGAAAGGGCCTTCCCAAACTGTTGCAAGAATCATCTAGAACAGGGCTGCCCTACCCTCTTCCTGGAGATCTACTGTCCTGTAACTTTTCAGTCCAACCCTAAATTAGCATATCTGATTCAGCTAGTTAAGGTCTTGTTGAGCAGCTAATTAGTAGAATCAGGTGTGTTAAATTAGGGTTGGACTGAAAACCAACAGGACGGTAGAGCTCCAGGAAAACGGTTGGGCAGCCCTGATCTAGAATGTCACTGATGCTGTAGCATTAAGGATTTCACTTCACTGGAACTAAGGGGCCTAGCCCGAAACATTAAAAACAGCCCCAGACCATTATTCCTCCTCCACCAAACTTTACAGTTGGCACTATGCATTGAGGCAGGTAGCGTTCTCCTGGCATTCGCCAAACCCAGATTCATCCATTGGAATGCCAGATGATAAACGTAATTCATCACTCCAAAGAACACATTTCCACTGCTCCAGAGTCCAATGCCATTCTACTGCCAGTGTTTGTCTATGGAGATTGCATGGCGGTGTGCTCGATTTTATACACCTGTCAGCAACGGGTGTGGCTGAAATAGCCAAATCCACTAATTTGAAGGGGTGTCCACATACACAATATATACAAAAGTATCTACCTCAATTCAATTACCTCGGACTCCCGAACATCGGCTCGGTACCCCGTGTATAAAGCAAAGTTATCTTTTACCCGTTGTGTATTTATTCCTTGTGTTATTATTTCTCTTTTTTTCTCTCTGCATTGTTGGGAAGGGCCCATAGGTAAGCATTTCACATAAAATTGTATTGGATTTTAGAAGGTTGGGGTGAATCACAGGGAAATGATTAGAGAAACCACAGGCAACCAGAGTGAGAGAAAATCACAGCACTGCAAAACTGTTACCACACTGCATGACAATACAGTATAGCGCCATACAATCTGCTACCAACATTTCCTCTTTTTAAAATGATTGCCAGTTGGCATTTGAGCAGTTTGCAGTGTCCGTTTCCATATTGTGCATAGGCAGTATACGTACAGTATACGTATATACAGTATACGTATGTCCATGTGTGTGTAGCACAGGAGGCTGCTGAAGGGAGGACGGCTCATAATAATGGCTGGAACAGAGCGAGTGGAATGGCATCAAACACCTGGAAACCACGTGTTTGATACCAATCCACTAATTCTGCTTCAGTCAGTCCTCCCCCCAATTAAGGTGCCACCAACCTCCTGTGATGTGCATGTTACCTTCGTGGCCCTTCAGTGTGGTGACGGTAGAGTAGGTCTGTCTCTCCAGTTTCAGCAGGGTGATCTGTCCTGAGTGGTCCCCTATAAAGGCATGCTGAGTGTCATTGTCATACCTAGACACGGAGTCAAGGAAGATACAGAGGAAGGGCACATAGGACAGACAGGAAGTGACCTTTGACCCAAGAAGTAATTCTTAAGAATATGAACATTACAATGCAAACTGACACCTGTCCAGCTCTCTCACACACACAGAGAGAGAAGGATACTGTAGACAGGAGGCCCAGGAGCCGAAGTAGTGGCGCCCCAGCATACTGCCGCTCTGGGTGCACATCCAGCTCACACTCTTGTCATGTCCGGTGCTCACCACCCACTCGCTCTCCAGAGAAAACACCATGTCTGACACACGGTTCTGATGGGCTAGACACACACACAGACAGCACACACAAATGGGTTAAATACATACACGCACAAATGTTTTAGTCATTATACCTTTTGCAGAAAGTTGAATGTAGGAGCGAGTTAAATTACTATAAACCATTTAATGTAGCTTTTCTGTTCTGGGGTCATTTTCTCTGCTGAAAGAGAACTGCTGGAAACTTCCAGTGACATCTGTTTTTTTGGCATCTAATGCTTAAAACTCAAGTTTCCAAAAGCAGGGATTTTCCAGTGATGAGAGTAAGGTCCAGGCTGCATGGCTAGGCTGTTAGTCACAGATATCATATTCACTGAGCCTGCGGGAAGGGGACTGTAATAACCTAATAATAAGCCAATATGTGGTGGTGGATCATCAAGCTATGATTGCTTGGACAATGATTACTTTCTCCTCTTACACTGTGGGTCTGGGTCTGTGGTTGTGTGCATGCATGTGTTCTAAGCAGCAATGACATCAGCCTCTATTTCCTGTTTGAGTCCACAGAGGGACATTTGCCCAGAGGCATGCTGTGTAGGGACCAGATGATTTCTTATGGGACTGGGTGAGGATGCAGAACACAGCCCAGTAGACAAGACACACAGACAAACATCTAATACACACTAAAGAGAAATGATCACTGAAATAGCAGATCATTATACCATTACTGATACACAAGACTTCCTTACTGAACACTAGAGATCATGTCTAACGTCACCAAAGCTTTTTTGTTGTCATTTGCTTTGTAAAGGCAGGAAACCCCCTCTCAGATCTCACCAGGATATGTCTTCACATGGTTCATCTTGTTGAAATCTTCAGATAGAAGGAATTCCTGTTAGAACCACCAAACAATAATAAAAATCTGCTACCAGTACCACTCTTATTCTATGTAACTTCATACTTTTGCCTTGATTCTCAATCAAAGCAGGGAAACATTGGAAAAAGGGTCAGTGTGAACAAGAATGGTATGTTATGAGTCCAGTCAAACACAGCCAGACTAGAGTTTAAGCATGAGGTCATCTTTAAGGCTTTAGCTCACTCACCACAATGGCCCCGTTGTCCTGCCCTATGAAGATGCGCCTGCTATCATGGTGGTACGACATACAGGAGCACGGCGCTAGTACAGAGAAGAAAAATATGCATTGAAAAACAATTATGTATGGCCAATGTTTTGATTCAGTAGTATACGCTTTAGCATCTACTGGATGTGTCAACTAAAGCCTACTTCTAAAATCGGTTGTGGTACTTACAGGAGACCGTGTGGTAGATGCTGGGCCAGTACTGTCCACTGTCTCTCTTCAGCCATACCCGGATAGTTCTGGACATAGGACACAGGAAATGTAATATTCAAACTTCAAGTGCCCCTCTTGGCACTGTTCCTGCAGGTGCAGCATGATAGTCTCAGATGTGAACAGGGATTACAGTACTAGAACTTGGGCTACTTGGGAGGAAAAGGTCTGTAGAAAAACATCAGTTCATCTATTGCAACAATTTTATAACGCAATGAAATTCTCAAGCCACAAGATCATTGTGACCCGTGACACAAAAGGAGAGTAAAGTGCCATTACGACAGTCCAGTCATGAGATATAAAATAAAAAATACTGAACCAACATCTCATACTATTTGATTCTCCCTTCCTCAAACTTTCCTTATCTCTTCAACCATGAGAAGCTAATCCTATTGTTGACAGGGAAAGGTGTCGATCCAGAGCATTCAATTGTCTCTATACCATGCTCAGGATATTGCTCCTCAATGTACAATTGACCAAGCATGACCGCCACATTTTTATTTCACCTTTATTTAACCAGGTAAGCTAGTTGAGAACAAGTTCTCATTTACAACTGCGACCTGGCCAAGATAAAGCAAAGCAGTGCAACACAAACAACAACAGAGTTACACATGGAATAAACAAGCGTACAGTCAATAACACAATAGAAGAAAAAATTAAAAAAATATTTATATATATATATATATACACAGTGTGTGCAAATGGCGTGAGGAGGTAAGGCAATAAATAGGCCATAGTAGAGAAGTAATTACAATTTAGCAAAAAAACACTGGAGTGATAGATAAGCAGATGGTGATGTGCAAGTAGAAATACTGGTGTGCAGAAGAGCAGAAAAGTAAATAAAAATAATATGGGGATGAGATAGATAGATTGGGTGGGATATTTGTAGATGGGCTATGTACCACTGCAGCTGCTCAGATAGCTGATGCTTGAAGTTAGTGAGGGAAATATAAAAGTCCCAAGCTTCAGCGATTTTTGCAATTCGTTCCAGTCAATGGCAGCAGAGAACTGGAAGGAGAGGCGGCCAAAGGAGGTGTTGGCTTTGGGGATGACCAGTGAGATATACCTGCTGGAGCACGTGCTATGGGTGGGTGTTGCTATGGTGACCAGTGAGCTGAGATAAGGTGGAGCTTTACCTAGCATAGACTTATAGATGACCTGGAGCCAGTGGGTCTGGCAACGAATATGTAGCGAGGGCCAGCCGACTAGAGCATACAGGTCGCAGTGGGGCTTTGGTGCCAAAATGGATGGCACTGTGATAGACTGCATCCAGTTTGCTGAGTGTTGGAGGCCATTTTGTAAATGACGTCGCCGAAGTCAAGGGCCGGTAGGAAAGTCAGTTTTACTAGGGTATGTTTGGCAGCATGAGTGAAGGACTTGCGACATAGGAAGTCGATTCTAGATGTAATTTTGGATTGGAGATGTTTAAATATGTGTCTGGAAGGAAAGTTTACAGTCTAGCCAGACACCTAGGTATTTGTAGTTGTCCACCTATTCTAAGTCAGAACCTTCCAGAGTAGTGATGCTAATCGGGCAGGCGGGTGCGGGCAGCGAACGGTTGAAAGGCGTACATTTGGTTTTACTAGCGTTTAAGAGCAGTTGGAGGCCACGGAAGGAGTGTTGTATGGCATTGAAGCTCGTTTGGAGGTTAGTTAACACAGTGTCCAAAGAAGGGGCCAGATGTATACAGAATGGTGTTGTCTGCGTAGAGGTGGATCAGGGAATCACTCGCAGCAAGAGCGACATCGCTAATATATACAGAGAAAAGAGTCGGCCCAAGAATTGAACCCTGTGGTACCCCCATAGAGACTGCCAGAGGTCCGGACAACAGGCCCTCCGATTTGACACACTGAACTGTCTGAGAAGTAGTTGGTGAACCAGGCGAGGCAGTCATTTGAGAAACCAAGGCTGTTGAGTCTGCCGATAAGAATACAGTGATTGACAGAGTCGAAAGCCTTGGCCAGGTCGATGGAGACGGCTGCACAGTACGGTCTTTTATCGATGGCGGTTATGATATAGTTTAGTACCTTGAGCGTGGCTGAGGTGCACCCGTGACCAGCTCGAAAACCAGATTGCACAGCGGAGAAGGTACGGTGGGATTCGAAATGGTCAGTGATCTGTTCATTAACATTCATTTGCTCTGATCTAGGCCTGGTGCCCTAAAGTTGACCAGAAGAGGATGGCCACCCGCTCTAGAGAATTGCCCATGCTACTCGCTCTTCCTCACCATTTATGTATTACTTTTTGGAGGAAGGTGTTTAGGCTTACATCTCTCTTTTGTGTCTAAATAGTATGGTTATGGGTCAGGGGGTCACAAAATGGCTCTAAACACCATTTTCAACTGCAATTGTGGTTGGAGGTGGTAGTAACACTTGTCAATTGATTCACAGTGCATACCCCTAATTTAAAAAGTCTCAAATAATGGTGACCGTTGGGTTGGGTATGTAGTAGTAATATTTTTGACGATATAATCGTATCGTTTTGACAATATCACAATATTATTTTTGTGCTAGTTTGCTGTACCAAAACACCAGTATTGTTCCTTCATAGCTTGTTCTGCCTCTTTTTAAATAGGGAGCCCATTGGTTTTCAGCACTTATTTCCATGACTGATCAAAACTAATTTTCTCATGGCTCTCCTCGTCCCTCTGCAGCAGACATATGGTGAACAATATGTTTGGAACATCGAATCGCAATCAAAGCAAAGTATCTAATCGCAATACGTATCGTAACCTACAAATTGTACTAATACCGTATTGTGAGGTCCCTGGCTATCCGGATGTCGGTGCCAGGATTATGCAGTTAGCTAGCTAACGTTACACACATCAATTTTATGCCCTGAGGATATGCATTCCATACCTATTAGCTAGCTAACTTGCTAAATCAATAAAGAAACACTATTTGCTATAGCTAACACCTACGAAAGCTGTAAACTGTTTAGGCAGTAGCCTCTTGGAGCGAAGTTGATTCATCCCGCAACAAGCCATTGTTTACAGCAATAATGTAAATAAACCCTGGATTGCTGATGCTATGTATTGGCCAAAGAGAGGCTTTAAACCCATCGGTCGGCCATATTGGCACTCCCCAGAAGGAGCATGCCTCCATTGGAATGAATGGAATTCTATAGTATTTAATTTAAATGTTTTGGAAAAATTGACATGTATTTAAGTAATTTTTGACTCCTTCAAGACTGTTGGAAATATATACACAGTACCAGTCAAAAGTTTGGAAACACCTACTCATTCAAGGGGTTCTTTATTTTTTTATTATTTTCTACATTGTAAAATAATAGTGAAGACATCAAAACTATGAAATAACACATATGGAATCATGTAGTAACCAAAAAAAGGGTTAAACAAATAAAGTAGCCACCATTTGCCTGACAGCTTTGCACAGTCATGGCATTCTATCAAACAGCTTCATGAGGTAGTCACCTGGAATGCATTTAAATTGACAGGTGTGCCTTTTTAAAAGCTACTTTGTGGAATTTCTTTCCTTCTTAATGCGTTCGAGCCAATCAGATGTGTTGTGACAAGGTAGGGGTGGTATACAGAAGATAGCCCTATTTGGTAAAAGACCAAGTCCATATTACAGCAAGAACAGCTCAAATAAGCAAAGAGAAACGACAGTCCGTCATTACTTTAAGACAAGAAGGTCAGTTCATCCGGAAAATGTCAAGATCTTTGAAAGTTTCTTCAAGTGCAGTCACAAAAACCATGAAGCGCTGATGAAGAAACCGGCTCTCATGAGGACCGCCACAGTAAAGGAAGACCCAGAGTTACTTCTGCTGCAGAGGATAAGTTCATTAGAGCTGAATGAGTAGGTGTGTCCAAATATTTGACTAGTACTAATGCACACACACATTTTATTTTGTTTCATTTTTTGTTGTCGTTTCTCTGTAATACTACTAGCCACCTAGCATTTTTATGAAGTTGGCTTTAGCTAGCCCAGATTGGGAACCTCTCCCCCAAACTCATAACCAGCTACAAATCAGTCAATTCAGGCTATCAATCAACTACCAATCAGGTTGGTAGACTTTAGAAAAGCAAGAAATTAATTACTAAATGTACTGAATAAGAATCCCATCGCTTTCAATCTTTTACACAGATTTTAGCAGAGATGCCGAGAAGCATATTTAGATTCTTTAAAAAAAATAACCACCAGTCAGGAGGATACAGACAGCTCAAGAGGTATGCTTAGATTTGGAGAACAATTTACATCGAATTAAGTAAAATTATTATGGCTGTAGATTGCAGGAAAAGGCTGTTTCAGGTGTTTCAGCCACTATCTGGACCACCACCCACCCATCCTCACATACTTTGTGCCCCCTCCGTTTTTGGGGTGCATGACTTGGGGACAGTAACATTAGTATTATCAAAAAATTATACTTAAAAAAATAACATGTTTTGTTTAGCTCACATAACACAATAAAAAAATATATGCATTAAAAGGTATCTGTAGAATAAAAGTGGCAAAAACAAAAGGTAGCCTTAACAAAATAAATTTTGTATAGCTTCTAAAATATTTTTTACAATGGTGGGGGAGTGCCAAGATGGATCACGGTGGCTTTAGAACAGTCATCTAGTGTAAATATAAATAATTGGTTTACAGGCTATTTAGGCAGAGGACAGCGAGCTGTTTGGTCAGTTTGATGATAACCTAGCCACGGAACGTGGCGATGTCCTCAAATTATGTAGACAACGCCACGCACATTTACATAGAGAAATCCTAAACGTCCCTTGTCTGTTAAGAATGTTGAATAAAATTCAACCGTGGCCTTCTCTTGTGAAGGCCAGACGTAAGAGAGAGAACAATGTCTAAACCTGGTCTTAACTGCCAATGCTCCATCCCCCTGCCTAACCCCCCTCCACGCCACTCCACCAACTGCCAGGATGCCCGGCATCAGAACATTCCAGGCATTCCCGTGATTGGCAGATAGCAGGTTGATTGGCATGTCGGACCCCGCAAACACTGGGTACTGGTAAGTACAACACAACCACCTCCTAGCCTAACACATAACTGTCTGTGCGGGTCGCTACAATACTAACCAAAATCTTGCACATAGAATTAGAATACTAAAATGGACAGTAACCTAATTATGATGGTCCAAAGGTTAATCATGGTTTGCCAGTGCAGTGATAAGAAAGGTGTAAAACAATGAAATGTTTAGAATTGATCTGCACTGTATCCCAGCTAGCAGTGGATCTGGGCCGATTCCGGCTGAGAGTCGGGGCACTCGGCTGAGTCAGACTCGGCCGACGTCATGTGGCCCGAGTTTGGGCTGACCTCAGCAGCATTAATTATGGCTAGGATGCGGCGATTGAGCTCGGGCCGATTCCGGTGTGAGTTATCTGGCCCAAATGTATTACTTGGGGCTCGGGCCGATTGTGGCTACTCTGGCAGATGATTACACGGGCTGCTTTATACAATTAACATTTATTTATTTATTTTTCCATATTTTCTCATTGTTTCTGTGATAAAAAAATGTTAAATAACATTTCAATTAAATTCTTTAAGAGTCCTGTTTAAGTAGTATTTTGATACTTTGTGCAAGGCAATTGATAAGAATTAAAACCTTTGTGGATGGGGTCTCCCGAGAGGCGCAGCGGTCTAAGACACTGCATCACAGGGAAAACTGCGATGCTGCAGATGCTGGTTCGATACCCGTGCCGGCCGCAACCGGGAGACCCATGAGGTGACGCACAAATGGCTCAGCATCGTCCGGGTTAGGGGAGGGTTTGGCCGGCCGGGATGTCCTTGTCCCATCGCGCTGTAGCGACTCCTGTGGCGGGCCAGGTGCATGCACGCTGACACGGTCACCAGGTGTACGGTGTTTCCTCTGACACATTGGTGCGGCTGGCTTCCGGGTTAAGCGTGCATTGTGTCAAGAAGCAGTGCAGCTTGGCGGGGGTTCTGTTTCGGAGGACACATGGCTCTCGACCTTCGCCTCTCCCGAGGCCGTACAGGAGTTGCAACGATGTGACAAGACAATTTGATATGACGAAAAGGGGGTAAAAAATAAATACAATTTAAAAAAAAATTGGGATGGTATAATTTGTATGTATAAAATGTATAATATTTAAAATGACTAAATCAAGTAATTTTGTATTCATATATTTAAAATTACATCAGGCCGCTTCTGGGGGGATTCCAGTAAGATGCCGGTAAAGTTGGCTGAATTCCGGTAGACGGAAATGGCCCGATGTACTTGGGCCGATTCTGGGCAGTCATTCATTTTGATTCCGGTCCAAATCCAACACCCGATTCCGGGCCGATTCAATCAGATCCGGGGGACTGCTTCTGGGCCGATTCCTCATTGCTAGCTGGGATCTGTGTTAGCTAGCTAGCCAGTCTTAGAGGAATGATTCCATTCAAACAATGCAGTCAATCCACAGCCACAAACTGTTTCAAATCAGTTGATGATAGGACTTAGACAAGTTGTAAATGCAACAAGTACTGATATTGTATCATAATAGCACAGCTTTCCAAGAAAAACACATCTGAGAAATGTATGGTCTGTTTACATATATTTTTGAGGCTATTTATACAGAAATGTGTATAAAAGATGTATAAACTGTATTTATAATTATGACAATATTTTAGGTTGACAAAAATTCCATTACACAACTTCTGATACATCATGCCTCAGCTGCCATTCTTCCAATTAGACTGTTTTTTGGATTTCTCCCTGAGGAAGATGGCTTCCATTTTCGCCCCATTAATGGAACTTTGAGGGTTTATGACATAGCTAGCACAGATAGAACAATAAGACAGATATTTCACCAGATGTATAAATGTGAAGCATCCGGTTGGCGTTTCCACTCACTACCAAATATGGTGATGGGCGGAAGCCCAGTGGCTGACAGTGGGAAAAGATGGAACGAGACTAATTTTGGCCTAGCTGTGTTTTGTAGACTTTACCCTTTGCCAAAGGGTAAAGTCTAAAAAATGCATTGTTTAGAGTGCAAGGGCGAATCGAGTTATTACATATGCGCACTTCAGATTAGGCATTCCCTGACGGAAATATGCAAATAAAGGCTAAAACGGGCCAATAGGATTTCACTAGCTCGTGCTTGACTCTGCCCACCTCCTTGCTTGTTCTGTCCACTATGATTAATTTGCTCCCATTGGAAAAACAGGCTCTGGTCAATCGTGGGTTAGTTATACAAATCTTTGTAGCTAGACCCTCTAGTAATTTAATAGGATCTCTATGGTCTTGCAGGTGTTAGAAATCTCAACGTCAGTACCGGTGTTGTAAAAAGTCGACAAAACAATACTTTCCTGTGGATATTTTGTCAAATATTTTGAGCAGCTAAAGGACCAACATCACGGACAATCGGCAGAGGAAGTTCAAATAATTGTATTCAACATTCCTACTTTTAGAGAACCATTTCCAGAATCAAACACTCATGATGTTCCAGACCGTGTATTTAGAAATTCACCGTCTGGTCCCCAGGCAAATGATAACCTAGTAAGTAGGCTAACAAGCTAGCCAGCTAATGTTATGTGGCTAGATCATTGTCTGGATAACAGTTAGCGTGCTAGCTAATGGGGCGTCAGCCAACCTACCTGTCCTCGCTAACTGTGATCACTCCGTCCTCTTTCGGTATCAAAACTGCAGCATTGACCGCGTCAGAGTGCCCTTCGATCTTATTTAGAAGAACTGGTCTTGAGCTTTGAGGCCTCGAATGAATCTCTGCCGCCATGGCTATGTTTTCTTTTTCTCCCAACTCGACAATCAGCTGACAGCTAAAAGGTTGAGTAGGATTAACGTAATCTCTAGAATAGCAGCGCAAATCCCGTATTTTTCTTTTACTATAATATTATGGCGGTACGTAAACAAACGTTAGAGGTAAATACCGCCAACTACTGTACTGGAGTGTGTAGTCAATCACAGTTTACAGACTAAATGAATAAAGAAACAAACAATAAGAGAGACTAAATTATTCTATCTAATCCTGTACTAATAAGAAAAGAAAAAGAGCCCTAATAACTTCTATCAAACCCTTCCCCATTGCTGTCCAACCTCAATAACCCTACACATGAATCTTTCCCTCTTTTCCACATACAGGTACTTACAACAATGCATCAACACATGCTTGCTTCACTGTTTCATCAACCATACACCATTTGCATGCTTTCCAACCAGATATGATGACGAGTTCAATGTACAATGTCCTGCCGAGACGGCAGGTAGCTTAGTGGTTAGAGCGTTGGACCTGTAACCGAAAGGTTGCAAGATCGAATCCCGGAGCTGACAAGGTAAAAATCTGTCGTTCTGCCCCTGAACAAGGCAGTTAACCCACTGTTCCTAGGCCATTGAAAATAAGAATTTGTTCTTAACTGACCTGACTAGTTAAATAAATCAAATAAAAAGATGCAACTGAGCAAACACCACCGCTTCCTGCCTAATTTGAATCTTGGTCAACCAACCTTTCTTTGGAGGGCATATAAATGCCGGCTCTGAGTCCCACCTCTTCTGCCACACATCTATGATAATGGCTCTACTCTTTAATTCCCCCCACTCCCAAATGGTCTGGGACCCAACAGAATCGCACTACTACACCCTATCACTCGATTCTCCATAATAACATGAATGCCTCCAATAGCAGATCATTCCTACTAGATTTGCCAGATGATAAACTATTAAATACAGACAGGGAATCTGAGCATACTGCAATTCTGACAGGTTGATGGTCCTCCACCCACTGGAGGGCAGCTACTATCACCAACAGTTCAACAGAGTATACTGACAGTTAATTTGTTAGTTGTCAACATATCACCACATCAAATTAAGGAATGTATTCACCTGCTTCTGTATGACCACATCTGTAAAACTATGTAAAAAAACAAAAACATCTACCAATGTAATTGTTAAACCCCTATGTCACTCACTTCTGACATTTATTTTTTGTTTCTACCAAGATTAGATCAACAGCAGGATCCAGAAGAAACCACGGAGGAACACCCCATCGCCACAGCAGGGCCAACCACCAACCACCAACTCCCTCAGACCACACTCATCAGCAAGCTTTTCAACTGTCCATCCAAAGCCACTGCCTTGTCTACTAGGGCGCACCACTCTTTGCTGCTGTTACTGTTCTATGGTCACACATAGGGAGATTCTCAATTGGTTTGCTCAACTCCTCCGTCCTCTCCTCGACTCCTTTTGAAAAATGTCAAAGCAAACCGAGGAGAGGAAATGTGGAAACAAATACGCTTGTATGAAATGAGAATCTCTTTCTTCACTTCTCCCATCATGCAAATTACATTTACAGGGGTGGAATCCCAAATGAAATGTGTAATGAGGTAAAAAGTAATCTGTATGTGGTAGACATTTTATAGATAAAAGTATAAGTAGCATAGTGTTTTTAAATATATGCATGCTTTTCTCTGAGTAAACAACAGCTGATTCAAAGGGGGTGTAGCAGATCTCAAAACTCTTCTGGGAAGGGCTCAAGTAGGATACTCTTGTTCTTCCTCTTCTTCTTCTTCTTTGGTATTATGGCATTTGCACATTTTGTTTGTCCATCCCGCCACCTACTGTGTGGTATTGTGTGGTTGATCACGTTACATTTTGTGATACGAAAACAAAAAGGGAAAAATTGCACCACCAACTAGCCCTATATCTATATACCACTATTACATACCACCAACACCTACATATCACTTTTGCATACCACCAACTAACCTTACACCTATATACCACTATAAAAAAATAAAAAAATCACCACCCCATGCCAGTACCTTGACCCTAAGTGATCCTTCACCAGGCCGACTGCTTGGGAGGACAGGACTCTTTTGTTCAACACACCTTGTAACTCTTCTGCAGTAAAACCTAGTACACCCAAGTACTTATCTGCAACTGCCACCAAAACATCTATTTTCTGTGATTTACATTCCATTTCTGCGGGACAGTTGATAATCATAGCAATGAATGTTAAGAAGCCAACCTTACTGAAGCACACATTTGTATCACTCTGTATTGCCCTAGGCATACTGCTCACCCGTGACTCATCATCCTCTTCTCTCTTCACTGCCTCAGCATACACCTTCTGTTCTACGCTGACCCTGGCAACTACAACCTATCTCTCTTCTGATCCCCAGTTAAGACTCTGCTTCCAAACTCAAAAGGACAGTGTCTTCTCAGTTTCATCACGCTCGCCACCGGGCCTGTGTCACACCAAATGGCAGGCGTCACAGACAGGGAATTTTTAATTTCAGTTGCTCCACCTCAACACTTAACGCCACCCCAGTAATCACTCCTTTCAAAGGCACCCTGTCTGGAGAGCAAAGCAAGTCACAGATCTTGTCCCTAGGCACGTGACACGAAGTGCCCGCTCCCTATGGATGGAAGAAACACAGAAAATCATCAAGTCCACTTCGAACTACCTTCACCGATTTAACAGTACCCAACTTATTTTCTACTCAGCCTGAGACTACATATGGATCAGCCAAAAGGCATGTATCCACTTTCTCCAATACCCACCTTTTCCTTGGCCCAATTTACTAGTCTGCCTTTTTCTAACCTCTCCATGCTCGCAAAACCTTACCTCACATGTGCTTCGTCGGTGGGAGGAGGCAAGGACACTCCTCCATTCGCCTACTAACTAAATGACACTCTCCTCGACCCCTCACCAACTTGAGTTGTTTCCAGGGCACGGAGGAGAGGATGGAGAACGGTCTTTTTCCCAAATGAGAATCTCCCCCAGTCAACTTGCACATCCAACGGTACTTTTCCCTAATAGAAGATATCCTTTACATATAGCTATAACATTATAAATACATTAATTTACTTTATGGAATGCTTTGTTTATTTGATTGATACAAGAGAAAGGATGTTTATTTAAGCACACCCCTCAATTTTTTCAGTTTTTCAAATACCAACTCATCCACCTCAATAACAGATGGTAATTGTTACATTCCATTTGGGGGAAAAAAAACAAAGTACAAGAGTACTCAAACAGAGTTTAATGCAAATGATTGACATATCAAAACATGGGTTTGAGTGGCTAAATGAATTCAGTGACTTGGAGTGTAACTTTCTAATCTGAAACTGAACATGTAAAACCACCAATAACATTAATTCAAACTGAAATGTACCCCATATAATATACACGTTTGACATTCAGGGTCATATAAAAAAGGTAACAAGTACTCTAGAAAGTATACAAAGGATAATTAAAACACTACAGAAATGTCTCATTGGCAGAACACTATATTATGGACCATAGAAAAAGTCAAATCAAATGCAAACATTTAAAACAAATAGCATCAGAATATATCCATATTGTACACAAATCTCCAGATGGCAAAAACACAAGTCTGAGTATGAGTGTGAATTGTGTTTGTGTGTTGTATGGGTGTGTTTGCATGTGAGCAAGGAAGTGTGTGCTGTGTATATTAATGTATTATTCTGAAGCTCAGAAGGCACATTCCAGGGAAAGGGATATCTGCAGGCAGGAAAAGCTCAAGGCTGGTTGACCTGTCCCATGAAGAGGATCGTACCTAAGGACCAAGGAAACAACAAGTAATTCTACAGCAAATAGAAGGAAATTAACATGGCATGCATGTCAACAAGAAAGAAAAACAAAGACAGAATATGACCTGACCTTCTTCCCGATGTATGTCGTTTCAATTACACAACAGCTAGATAAACAACTAGTGATCTTTGCCAAAGAGGATGTCAGTCTTTTGAAATGATTAGAGTACATTCTAAAAGTTACAGAAAAATGAGAGCCAGCCAGACAGCATGCTGTACCTGTTGGGTTGTGCCGGATGAGGAAGAGGAAGGGTCGGTCTACAATGACCCAAGGTGGAGAAGACCTGGCCATTAAGATGGCAGCTGGAGGAAAAGGATAAATACAAATCAAAACATGTCTTCAACCTGCCTTATCTTTAATATTCAGAGAGAATATCCACACAGATACGCAACTCAATTCAATACAAACACAAAATGACTAAACCAACAAACACTCACTCGTGGCAGCAGCTGCTTTGGTTCCATCCTCATTGACCTCTATCTTAGCTTTCTGTAGCGCTTTAGATACATACACAGGCTCTGTACCTGAGGGAAAAGTTAGATGACAAAATATTCAAGTGCTGTAAAGTTCCATTGATAAAAACAATGTTCCACTGGGTGGCACTAGAGGACAACAAGTCTGCACACGTTATATCTGGTCCATAATATCAGAAAGTCTGCAGAAGTCGTTAGAGGAAAATAACATCGTATGCTTCTTCACCACTTCACACCAGACAGCTAGACATGAATCATGGCTATTTGGAGCTCTCATTGCAGTAAACAGTCAAGCAATGTTTTCATATATTCGCACCAGTCATCGTTGTGTCAAGCCAGACTGAGACCAATGGTTGGTTGATACACTGTCAGAAAGAAGACCTTACAGTTCTATGTGATTTTTTATGTATGATCCCAGTGCCACTCACTGAGGTGCCTGAAGTCGGCTTTGCCATCATCAAATATGTCTGTTATCCCCAGGGCTGAGAGGGAGGCTCGCAGGTCCACTTCGGCTTCAGCAGTAAACCTACACACACATGCCAATGACATAATGACCATTTCATTCACCAATTAGTGAAGACTTTTCATACACATAACAAATAGCACAAATGTTGAAGCTAGGAGTGTTAGCAGGCGTGTTATTTGCTGATAGGAAGTGCTTCCTGGCCATAGGGCTCCCAAGTGGTGCAGCGGTCTAAGGCACTACATCGCAGTACTAGAGGTGTCACTACAGACCCTGGTTCGATCCCGGGCTGTATCACAACCGGCCGTGATCAGGAGTCCCAAAGGGTGGCGCACAATTGGCCCAGCATAGTCCGGGTTAGGGGAGGGTTTGGCCGGGGTAGGCCATCATTGTAAATAAGAATTTGTTCTTAACTGACTTGCCTAGTTTAATAAATGTTAATTAAATATTATTAAAATAAGAGCCAGGAGTGGGTGTGTTATCTTTGACCCGTCCCTGCAACAATACTTGGAAGTTACTTGGTCATTGGGGTGCAACATTACAGACACACTTCTCTGTCATGTAGTGGGCAATAATGTCAGCTCTATACAATATATTTTTACCTGCAATGTGTTCAGGACATTGCGTCCTACTGAACAGAATCCTGGGTAAGGGTTTTTGACCAGTGAGTGGGTTGTTGTGTTTGGGTCTTACTTGGGCAGCAGCAGGCGGACCTTCCTCTGGTGTAGCAGCTTGGTCCAGCTCTGTACCGTGGCTGTGCTGATGTGAGAAATGACATCACCTAGGGGCGTGTCCTCCTCCGATGGCAGGGCGATCAGCATGCTTATGCTGTTGCCGTGATACGGTAGCTCAATGACCTTATAATTCAGCCCCTGGGGTGTGCTGGCCAGACCTAGGAGATAAGGGGTCAGGAGTATCCATACCGTGGGCTAAGAAGTGTTACTGCATTATTGGTCTATCTGAAATTCTGACAATATTCAACACCCTTATGAGGATACTATATCTCTCCTCTATAGTGACATGAATATTGTATGTCAAAGAGTTTAGTCTAGTTTGGCTTTAGTTGCATAATGAGAAGGATGACGTTTGTTGGTTCCCAGGACAATCTGTGGTAGGGATGTGGTCCGCAAGACAAAGACGCCAAAACCACAGTGATACCAATCCAACAACATGTACAATCATGCTGTAAAACAGTCATAAAACAAGTCATCAAAGCTGAACTCCATATGTAGTCATAAAGCAACAATATGGTTCCCATTATACTCATATCAACCCACAGAAAAGTGATTTAACCTGTCAATTATGTCTGAGAAATATGCTTGCCAAATGTGTTGCTCTATAGTATTTACCCTGTAAATCGAGGTTGAAAAGATGACTCCCAAGAGCAATGCTTAATTCATGAGGCTTTCACAATTTATTATCAGAAATAAACTAGGCATGTCAGGGAAATAATCCCAGACAGTCCAGAGTAGCTATTCTGTCCTGAAACTGTAAGGCATTGATACAGTAAATACCCCACTCGACTACACTTAGGCCAACATGACAAACTCTATCCATGTCACTTAACAGGCTAAACTACAGCCAAGATGGAATTATGTGGTCTAACTACAGCAGACTAGTACAGTATATAATTTCACACACAGGTCAGAATATTAGCCCAGTGAGCAGGTCAGAAGGGTTCAGAGTGGTGTCTTAGGTTTCAGAGCAGAACTCACCAATGTTGAAGACCGACAGCTGGGACATCATAGGGACCTTGTATGCATTGCCGTCTCCCGCGTTGAAGGTTCTTATCTTGGTGTTCTCCAGCTGAAAGCGGGACTTCCACAGGCCTTTAAAGTAGATGGCGTTGACGGCCACCAGGCGGGTCAGAGCACCGTCCAACATGTCTGCCTTGACCAGAGTAGGGATGTGGCCTGCAAATTAGAACACAGCAGTCAGGAAAATGTATGATTCCAACACAAATGACACACTGACCAAAATAAACAATGAATTGAATAGGACAAGTTAGTTACCCCCATTTAATGTAAAATCACCACAAGACCTAGTGAAATAAAGTCTGGTGCTACATGAATGTAGCCTAATTACATACCATTAGAGATCTATGGTAATGTTTAAATTGACTGTCCTACAGTAAGCTTGTCTCCAGTTGGAGTCTCACCTTTGGTCTGGTTGTTGACCCAGTCATTGATGGTGGCTGCAGCCACCTGGGTGTCAGTGAAGTCCAAGGTCCGGCTCTCACACTGGAAGTTGGCCCTGTTGGAGGACATGAAAGCCTCCTCCATAGGGAAGCCCTGCTGGGAGAACATAGCGTTGGCGATAGTCACGATGTCCTGGTTGGACTTGGCTGTCAGCGTCTTGTGGAGCTTCCTCAACATCTTATAAGGTCCTGGAAAGAAGTTGGGTTGAATTGGGGTTGGGGAATTTCAATTAGATATTTTGGGATTTTCTGAAAACATTGTCGTTCCTCGTGGTAGGAGTATAACTGGAAGGCATGTCCTTCAAGTCATCATGTTGTTACTCTGGGTAGCGCAATGACTGGAAGTCTACAAGTACAGTAGCATATGCTAGCGTACCTGTAGACTTCCAGTCATTGTGCTAATACTAGTCAGCATTGGCTCGCAAAACTACCTTTTAACTTCCTTCATATTGCAAGGAGACATAAAAATGGTATCCATGAGTTCATCTGACTCTGGGTAAGAAGAAAAGTGGCTTAATTGGCAGAATCTTGCAGTATCCTTTAATGAGAGACACTGTATGAGGCTATGAAAGGACTAGTATTGAGGGAGTCTTACCATTCTTCTTGTAGCGGAGTGCTGTGAGGAGCTGCCTGCGGGTCTCTCCATGGGCGCCTGGCAGCAGCATGCCCAGGATGGAGGCCACGCCGTGGGGGGAAAGCACCACGTTCTCCTGGGGTCTGGAGCGGGCCACCTGCAGGAATACCTGGAGCCCCAGGTCGGAGCCCCGTTCGCCATAGGAGGGGGCTTGGGAGAGCACCCCCCGGTGGCCACACAGGGTCACCAGCACACACAGGCATAGTAACGAGGGGAGGCCCATCTCAGGTCTCAGGTCTCACACACCTGGAAGAGGAGAGAGTGTCATGGAAGTTATTTGTACGTAGGATTATGACTCAACGTGGTTCACCACAATCCAAACAGAGAGAGCAGTCTTGCATGTTCTTGTTCCTTATGGTTTTGACAGGCGCTGGAAGGTCTTGTGCCCCTATGGCACTGGCCTTAGTATCGCCATTGTCAAGTGAAGTGTTAGTCATGCTGTCTAAACATGACTAATGGATACTGTCAGCACCCAAAACCAGTAACAAGTAGTGCACTAATTACCTTGTTATTGGCACCTCATTGCCAGTCTTTCTATAGTTCATATTAAGTCTTGTTATTGGCACCTCATTGCCAGTCTTTCTATAGTTCATATTAAGTCTTGTTATTGGCACCTCATTGCCAGTCATTCTATAGTTCATATTAAGTCTTGTTATTGGCACCTCATTGCCAGTCTTTCTATAGTTCATATTAAGTCTTGTTATTGGCACCTCATTGCCAGTCTTTCTATAGTTCATATTAAGTCTTGTTATTGGCACCTCATTGCCAGTCTTTCTATAGTTCATATTAAGTCTTGTTATTGGCACCTCATTGCCAGTCTTTCTATAGTTCATATTAAGTCTTGCAGCAATTTTTAGAAGACTACATCAGCTCTAGCCTCCTTCCTGTGGAAATACCAGCTTTATGCAACAGCTTGCAATAAAACCCAGACAACCATTGTCTAAGTACAGATTGAGAAACAGATGGGGTGGGTGAATTATATTAATACAAATATTCAATAATATAAGTAAGGAGTTTTTCTCTACATACATATGGCCTATATCAATGTATTTTTATTTAACTAGGCAAGTCAGTTAAGAACAAATTCTTATATACAATGATGGCCTTCACCAGCCAAACCCAGACGACACTGGGCCAATTGTGCGCCGCCCTGTGGGACTCCCAATCACGGCCAGTTGTGATACAGCCTGGATTCAAACCAGGCAGCGGTCTAACAAGCCAATCATTGGAATTCTCTGACATGTAATCCTCATCACAGTTACTTTGTTGTGAAACTGTTCGTAAAAGCAAAAGCCCTGAGAACAGTAGGCTACTCACTGAGATACAGAACAAGATAACCCAACACCAAGCCCAATCTTGACCAGGAACTATCAACAACACTCAGTCATAGCCTCCTGCAGCCGAGGTATTTAAGGTTGGTGACAACCCACCCGCCTCTTCCCTACAAGTTAATTAAACTAACTCCAGTTCAGACGTGTACAGACAGACTGTAAACAGAGCTCCTTCAGAGCTGTGTGTGTGTTGGCTGGTAAAATGTAGGCTAAAGCCTGCCCTACTGTAGGCTATTCATAAAAAATTGTTGCAAAAGTGAAGGATGCCAGTCTGGAAATTTGAATAAATAAATTAGTTGACAAGCAGCCAACTAAATCACCTTGACATCTACTTTGAGAAACACTATCCATGGATTGAAAAAAAAATTAACAAAATCAACAGCAGTATAATTCTGCATTTCAGTTCTGGAAATGTGGTAGGCTTTGCTAACAGTACATGACGTTTAACCGTGAAGTCGAGACAAATGAGAATATGACCCAGGTGTTGACCAATGATGATCATTGTTTACAAAGTAGCTAATTAGAATAGATCCACTTTGAAGCGTCGCACTTGAAGGTGAATATTCGTCCACCCTGGCTGGCAACAATGTAGCTTCACATCACTCATCTCTCGAACTGTACAAACGACGTAGGCTAGCCTGAAACATAGTAACATTGCCATATCCTACATACATTTTTAAACTGTATATCGCGTCTCCATGTGGAGATAACCGATCCTTACCTGAATAGTTTGGATGTAAATGGTCCAAAAACGTTATTTGAGCATAAAACAGTTCCGGTTGGTAACGCAATATGAATACGACACCAGCCTCTCTCGAGTCACCAGTAGAGTGAACAGCCAGGCACAAGGTCTCCGTCGATGTTTGTCCCAAAGGTAAAGGTGCTGTCTAACACTCAAGATTATAATATGGAGGGTTTTACTAAGTTGATCTCCGCCCTCCCGACAGTCAAATTCGAATCGGAGAATGGTTGTTGAGAGAAGAAAGAATAACGCATAAAGTGACAACTTGCAAGTGTATAGTAGGCTACTGTAAACAGGAAGTCCTTGATAGTTCACGGTTAAAAATAACTGTTTTATAACTGCTAGCCTACCATTTGGGATTCAAAATGGTTAATTTAATTTAGCTTTGTGCATGTGATATGTGATATGTGTCCTATTTGAAACATAATTTCGTTTACTCATTTTTATTATCCTGATGTTATGTTGCGGGTCAATTTGACCCATTTCCACTTTTGAGTTGTCTAAAACACTACTTAATCTATCTTTTTCTACATGAAATTAAATTACTTTTACTCATTTAGGGTCACACACTGATATGTTTTGGAATGTCTATGTCGATTTTGTATACAAACCTTATGTTGTGGGTCATTTTGACCCGGAGGCTTTCATGTGTATAGATATTTGCACAGATCCAAATTAAACAAGTGTCTTTGATGTATTTTGTTTTGACTATTTCTGGTTGCACTTTTATAATTATATTTGGGTGAAAGGGAGCTTTCCCAAGCTTCTCCTTCTCAGTGTGAGAACAGCAGGTCTCTGACACTCCAAAATGAGCTCCAAACAGAAAATACTTGTTTGGGAGAAAGGAAATATGTTTAACAAATA
Source organism: Salvelinus namaycush (assembly GCF_016432855.1). NCBI lineage: Eukaryota > Metazoa > Chordata > Actinopteri > Salmoniformes > Salmonidae > Salvelinus > Salvelinus namaycush. The sequence goes on from NC_052329.1 coordinate 14,841,795, forward strand.
GTTCTTAAATATAGAGTTTTTGAAATCAAATGTTCTTGTATTTCTTCTTTCTGAAAGGTCTGACAAGACAAAATAAAGTTGAGTGTGTTTAAACTGTGTGGGTCAATTTGACCATGTATGTATGTAATTTTTTTGCAGCAAAGCACAAGGGTTAATGCACAGACAAGGGAGTGGCTCACCCCGCAATGACATTTCATACCCAGAAGAGAAAGTGTTTGTAACATAAAGTTATAAGTAGCCTACTCAAACTCCACCTCTCCAACACTCACTATGGAGACATTGGAAGACAGCTTGTATTGTAAGTCAGTTTCCCCCAGTGGCCCCTGTATGGGTCACCCAGATAACTGTTGGCAGGACAAAAGGACCACCTGGTGCCTCTGTTTACCTGTGTGCACCCCACCCCCCAAACACACACACACACACACATATACAGGAGAGGCAAGCCCTGGCTTAGTTACACCGACTCTGCCATACTAAAAATACATGATTTTTTAAAAGAGTTAGTGGATGTATGGCGTGTTGAGTTACAGGAGATTAATTAAGAGAGAGTGAAGGTACACAGTGGCGATTTTAGCATGTATATCTTAGTGGGGGGGGGGGGGATGCATGCCAGCAACGCAACTACAGAACACAACACTGAACAATACATTAATTTCACTATAATGGTGAAAAACGGTGCCCACAGACTTTTAGGGTCTACATAAAGCTGTCCCAACACCTTACCACTGCTACACCTGGCCTTGTCTAGTAGCAAAACAGTTCATTCAGCCTCATTTACTGCCTTTAAAAAAAAAAGCTGATATTGCTGACTTGCTTAAACAAATGTGGTTTCTACTGACAATTGAGATGTACAAACTATGGCATAAGGGGACGACAAGCGGATAAGAGGCAATCCGTAATTTTGATAAAGACAATGAGCGAGCTAGGACGGATGTAGTCAATATAACTACTTGCTCAGCGCTTTTGAAATGTACAGCGACAGAATTCATAACATGGGCTGTTCTTACAGTGTTCTCCCTGTACACCAAGTCAGAACCGTAGGATAAATTAAGGGGGCATATAAGCAGACAATGAAAGCAGACAATATAAGCAGTATAAGCAGACAATATTTTATTTATTTAACCTTTATTTAACTAGGCAAGTCAGTTAAGAAAAAATTCTTATTTACAATGGCGGCCTAGGAACAGTGGGTTAACTGCCTTGTTCAGGGGTAGAATTACAGATTTTTACCTTGTCAGCTCGGGGATTCGATCTAGCAACCTTTCGGTTACTGGCCAAACTCTCGATGATTGCATTTCTCTAAAACAGGTTATAGGCTACATGTGCACCACCAAGTCAGAACAGTAGGCAAAATTAAGAGGGGAAAATAGACCAAATTATTAGGGTGAGGCACGTGGGCTACTAACAGCTTACTACACAACACTTAGTATTACTTTCTTAGCTACAGTATACATATCTCCCTGCCATATTACATAATTTATGCAGCAGCATACAAGACATTTTTGGCCTCACCTTGTTGTGCTGTGCTCACTTGAACAGGAAGGTGGCGCAGCGGTCCTTCGCGGGCAAATTTTGTCATCAAACTTTATCATCAAAGTCTGACATTCTCTTGATTTATGGTGATTTGAAGACAACTGGGAACTCTGAAAAAAACAATGTCGAATCATGATGACGTCAGTGATCTTCAGGTCGTGGCTCTTGAAAGAGGCCCGCGTTCTGGATGTACAACTCCGAGTTGGATGACCGCTCAAAATGTATTTTCCCCAGTCGGAGCTCGTTTTTCCCCAGTTCCCAGTTGTCTTGAACTCATTGAAGTCAGATTTCGCAGTTCCGAGTTAACAGTTGTTTTGAGCGTGGCACAAATCATGCTTCATTGACAGCATGGCCAATGTTGAATGTTTATCATTTTAACCTTGGAAAAGAGTCCCGTAATCCCAGACTTGGGACCACACAGCCACTCCACTGAATAGCAGGCTAGTGATTGCTTTGCAATGCTTGCAGTTAGCCACTGATTCCTTCCAAACCACTCATTGTTGAATTTGCAATTTCCAACTTGATGTGTAGTTTATGTCCAATGGCCAATGAGCACAGATATGTTTTATCTATAATTTCTCTTCATGTGACAAGGATTAGAAAGGATTTGCCAGTAGATTGTGATTCATGATGATGACTGCTAGCTAAGATTTTGAAAGTCTGATGTTGACATGATCAGTCCAATCAAAGCTACTGTAGTGATTTGACGTCATTTTATCTGCGGCCAATGACCTTGAGCCTTCTTGGATGGGCACTTCTAATGTAACTCCATGGCAGCGTGTATGTGGATATGTAAGCATGTCCAGCTCTTAAGGCTGCTGAAACTAGAAGAAGAGCAGATCCTGCCTGCAGACTGCTGTCATTTACACAAATAACATGTGCTCTATTGTAGGCTATATCTACAGGAGATATTGGAGCCATCTCTGCCCTTCCCCGTAATAGACCCTTACTCTATATCTACAGGAGATATTGGAGCCCTCTCTGCCCTTCCCCGTAATAGACCCTTACTGTATATCTACAGTAGATATTGGAGCCCTCTCTGCCCTTCCCCGTAATAGACCCTTACTCTATATCTACAGTAGATATTGGAGCCCTCTCTGCCCTTCCCCGTAATAGACCCTTACTGTATATCTACAGTAGATATTGGAGCCCTCTCTGCCCTTCCCCGTAATAGACCCTTACTCTATATCTACAGTAGATATTGGAGCCCTCTCTGCCGTTCCCCGTAATAGACCCTTACTCTATATCTACAGTAGATATTGGAGCCCTCTCTGCCCTTCCCCGTAATAGACCCTTACTCTATATCTACAGTAGATATTGGAGCCCTCTCTGCCCTTCCCCGTAATAGACCCTTACTCTATATCTACAGTAGATATTGGAGCCCTCTCTGCCGTTCCCCGTAATAGACCCTTACTCTATATCTACAGGAGATATTGGAGCCCTCTCTGCCCTTCCCCGTAATAGACCCTTACTCTATATCTACAGGAGATATTGGAGCCCTCTCTGCCCTTCCCCGTAATAGACCCTTACTCTATATCTACAGTAGATATTGGAGCCATCTCTGCCCTTCCCCGTAATAGACCCTTACTCTATATCTACAGTAGATATTGGAGCCATCTCTGCCCTTCCCCGTAATAGACCCTTACTCTATATCTACAGGAGATATTGGAGCCCTCTCTACCCTTCCCCGTAATAGACCCTTACTCTATATCTACAGTAGATATTGGAGCCATCTCTGCCCTTCCCCGTAATAAACCCTTACTCTATATCTACAGGAGATATTGGAGCCATCTCTGCCCTTCCCCGTAATAGACCCTTACTCTATATCTACAGGAGATATTGGGGCCCTATCTGCCCTTCCCCGTAATAGACCCTTACTCTATATCTACAGTAGATATTGGAGCCATCTCTGCCCTTCCCCGTAATAGACCCTTACTCTATATCTACAGTAGATATTGGAGCCATCTCTGCCCTTCCCCGTAATAGACCCTTACTCTATATCTACAGGAGATATTGGAGCCCTCTCTACCCTTCCCCGTAATAGACCCTTACTCTATATCTACAGTAGATATTGGAGCCATCTCTGCCCTTCCCCGTAATAAACCCTTACTCTATATCTACAGGAGATATTGGAGCCATCTCTGCCCTTCCCCGTAATAGACCCTTACTCTATATCTACAGGAGATATTGGGGCCCTATCTGCCCTTCCCCGTAATAGACCCTTACTCTATATCTACAGTAGATATTGGAGCCCTCTCTGCCCTTCCCCGTAATAGACCCTTACTCTATATCTACAGTAGATATTGGAGCCCTCTCTGCCCTTCCCCATAATAGACCCTTACTCTATATCTACAGTAGATATTGGAGCCCTCTCTGCCCTTCCCCGTAATAGACCCTTACTCTATATCTACAGTAGATATTGGAGCCCTCTCTGCCCTTCCCCGTAATAGACCCTTACTCTATATCTACAGGAGATATTGGAGCCCTCTCTGCCCTTCCCCGTAATAGACCCTTACTCTATATCTACAGGAGATATTGGAGCCCTCTCTGCCCTTCCCCGTAATAGACCCTTACTCTATATCTACAGGAGATATTGGGGCCCTATCTGCCCTTCCCCGTAATAGACCCTTACTCTATATCTACAGTAGATATTGGAGCCCTCTCTGCCCTTCCCCGTAATAGACCCTTACTCTATATCTACAGGAGATATTGGAGCCCTCTGCCCTTCCCCGTAATAGACCCTTACTCTATATCTACAGTAGATATTGGAGCCCTCTCTGCCCTTCCCCATAATAGACCCTTACTCTATATCTACAGTAGATATTGGAGCCCTCTCTGCCCTTCCCCGTAATAGACCCTTACTCTATATCTACAGTAGATATTGGAGCCCTCTCTGCCCTTCCCCGTAATAGACCCTTACTCTATATCTACAGTAGATATTGGAGCCCTCTCTGCCCTTCCCCGTAATAGACCCTTACTCTATATCTACAGGAGATATTGGAGCCCTCTCTGCCCTTCCCCGTAATAGACCCTTACTCTATATCTACAGGAGATATTGGAGCCCTCTCTGCCCTTCCCCGTAATAGACCCTTACTCTATATCTACAGTAGATATTGGAGCCCTCTCTGCCCTTCCCCGTAATAGACCCTTACTCTATATCTACAGTAGATATTGGAGCCCTCGCTATCCTTCCATTTAAAAGACCCCGCAGACAGAGCCTTTGCTCCTCTGCCCAGGAACCTATAACCGTTGCCTACATTTCACATTACATTTCTGAGTGCACCATTTCTAAAAAGTCTGCGCACGGACACAAATATTGTATAAACTTGACGAAAACAATAAACTCGTTACAAATAAGACCTGTCATAAAACTGCGCGTGTGAACGAGCATTAAAACCCTGCCAGGAAAACACCCTCCATATACCTTTTATGGCGCCAATAACCCTCTTTATTTGCAGTATAATTTAAAAACGATTTGAATTAGGCCAGGGCAGTTTCTTAAAGAGCAATGGCTATTTTGATCCCATTTCTGTAGAGGTGTGCGCAGAATGTTTTGATATTTTGTAGTGACTTTTTCAAACTAAACAAGCATGCTACCAACAATATATAGCGAGTACCTGTCCATGCATTCAGAAAGATTGATTGTATATTCGAAACAATTTAAAAGTAGGATAAACGCAGCCCACACTATGCAAAAGACGAATTGTTGTTCAATATTTAGTTCAATAGATTATTCTGTTTCTATGTCCTGCCTTGGTATGTCCCACTCTTATCGCACAGCAATACTGTGTAGACTACCCATACGTTCACATATTTTACATAAACTACCACTGTGTTGGCAGGATGTTTTAATCTTTAGCAGTAATTTATGATGTATCTGGAAAATGATTTGTGTCAGTTTCTATATGATTAAACACATTGTTGACCTGTCAGTAGAACGTTTGAATTCAACAATATTTTGCATCAACTTTTCCCCTAACCTAAATATGATGGACTGCCCATGAATTCTAAAACATTGTAAAGAAAATAGAATTACAACCACTGGGAAATGTGGAAACATTGATTTAACCAGTGTGCCCCCAGCAGGAATAGGGTAGCCTAGTTACAGTAACATACATAGGCCTACTTCAATGTCAAATATAAACTGTTCACCTGTTAATTAAATTTGACTGTATATTATAAACTGCGCTGCCTGTGGCATTGCAAAACTTGAAATCTATATTTAACCTTTCTATTTAGACTACTAGGTTTAAATAAACGAGAGATGTGCATGGTCATTAGTTGTATGGCTACTTCAGGAATATGAACCCATCACAGCCTGCAATGGTCATGAAAATAAAATATGAAAAAGATTGCTATGTAATTATTTTAGATTCTAAAAATAAAACTTGTCCACGTACATTTTGTACATATGCAGTTTATGAGGCCCCAGATGTTTCAGAGTTCACACCCCACCCCCTGTGTTGCTGTGGGTTGAATCCAGGGGACTGGGGGAGTAGTGGCCCTGCTGGGATATAGAAAGGGGATTGTGAAAAGAAACACTGTGGCGAGAGAGAAAGATTGGAGAGAGAGAGAATACAGCTGTGTTAGGATCATGTCCTGGAGAGGGATTTTGCAGTATCACTGAATCTCAAGCTCTTAAGGACAAAATCTCCCCATACATTCTTGACCAGGGCAAATATGAACTGAAAGATATACTGTAACACAGCCCCTCTGCTGTGGAGTGACTGTATTTCCAGAATGTTGTTTGTGTTTGACACGTCATCTTCTGGCATTTTTGTAGGACATAATCATGGTTCTCCTACTGTCATAGTGCCAATAGAGAGAGCATCATTTATGCATTTTCCTGCCGATATTTCACAAGAGTAGACAGTCAGACATTGTGAAGTGCACCGACTGTCTGGAAAAAAACTATTCAGTAATATTGGGAAATACACTTTATTTTGAAAGAATTTACTGGAAGAGGATAGTGTAAATCAAATCTGATTAATCTCTTAAAAGTTGTATTTGTCATGTACAAGGAGACAACATTACATTGATATAATCAATAGTCCTTACATTCTTATAGCACAGTCACTATTGTACAACTGTGGTCATTTTCTTTCTCCAAACAAACATAAATCCTTATCCTTCAGCCTGATTGACCACCGTGGCTGTCTCTCACTTCTCCTTCAGCCACTTCTGTAGGAGCTGGAAGACGTGTTCCCGAGCCAGGGTCAGCTGGGGAAGATCCTCAGCTCTGGCAGGGTACATGTTGGCACAGTGGGCTGTTCCTGGATCAGAGTGAGTGATATATATATATGAGAGAGAGAGATAGAGATTGCTGTTATACAGTGACATGACACAGCTGCTCTCTTGATCTCTTCCTGTACAAAGCATTTGTCAGATGCTGAAAGGACCTGAATGTAGTCACAAGACACCATAGTTGAAGGAGTTGAAGGATAGAACGGACCAACGTTGAGCCCTCACCCTTTATGAAGATGGCAGGGAGGTCATCTGAGATGCTAGAGGTGATGCCCAGGGCATGCCAGGGGTCGATGGAACCGTTGGGGAAAACTATTCTCGTGGCACGGATGTTGTAGCTGCCGTAGTTCTCATTGGTCTGGTCTATTCCAGCATAGAGTGTCTTAGCGCTGATGTTGAAATTGTCCTGACACTGTTCCACATGGTACCTGCCAGAGAGGGAAGGGATGGAAAGAGAGGAGAGGCGCCCATTGATCCAGTTATTCCACAGAGAGACATTCCTTCACTAGTACACACACACCTGGAGGAGAATACTTGTCAGCATTAAATAAGTACTCACTGGAGGCCAAAGCCACCGAAGGGCTGGTTAGGAGAATCAGTGGTCTGGAAGTAACCAAACTCAGTGCAGGTCTGGTATGTCCACTGTCTCCCTGGATACACAGAGATACATACATACACACACTGCCTATGGAAAGTATTCAGACCCCTTGAATTTTTCCACGTTTTGTTAGGTTACAGCCTTATTCTCAAATTGATCAAATTGTTATTTTTCCTCATCAATCTACACACACACAATACCCCATAACGGCAAAGCAAAAACAGTTTAGACACTATTGCTAATTTATTTAAAAAAAATAATAATATTAAATTTACACAAGTATTCAGATCCTTACTCAGTACTTTGTTGAAGCACCTTTGGCAGCAATTACAGCTTCACGTCTTCTTGGGTATGACGCTACAAGCTTGGCACACCTGTATTTGGGGAGTTTCTCCCATTCTTCTCTGCAGATCCTCTCAATCTCTGTCAGGTTGGATGGGGAGCGTTACTGCACAGCTATTTTCAGGTCTCTCCAGAGATGTTAGATCGGGTTCAAGTCCGGGCTCTGGCTGGGACATTCAGAGACTTGTCCTGTAGCCACTCCTGTGTGGTCTTGGCTGTGTGCTTAGGGTTGTTGTCCTGTTGGAAGGAGAACCGTCGCCCCAGTCTGAGGTCCTGAGCAGGTTTTCATCAAGGATCTCTCTGTAGTTTGCTTCGTTCATCTTTGCCTCGATCCTGACTAGTCTCCCAGTCCCTGCCGGTGGAAAACATCCCCACGGCATGATGCTGCCACCACCATGCTTCACGGTAGGGACGGTGCCAGGTTTCCTCCAGACGTGACACTTAGCATTCAGGCCAAATAGTTAAATATTGGTTTCATTAGACCAGAGAATCTTGTTTCTCATGGTCAGAGAGTCTTTAGGTGCCTTTTGGCGAACTCCAAGCGGGCTGTCATGTGTCTTTTATTGAGGAGTGGCTTCCGTCTGGCAGCTCTACCATAAAGGCCTGATTGGTGGAGTGCTGCAGAGATGGTTGTCCTTCTGGAAGGTTCTCCCACCTCCACAGAGGAACTCTAGAGCTCTGTTAGAGTGACCATCGGGTTCTTGGTCACCTCCCTGACCAAGGCCCTTCTCCCCTGATTGCTCAGTTTGGCCGGGTGGCCAGCTCTAGGGAGAGTCTTGGTGGTTCCAAACTTCTTCCATTTAAGAATGATGGAGGCCACTGTGTTATTGGGGACGTTCAATGCTACAGAAATGTTTTGGTACCCTTCCTCAGATCTGTGCCTCGACACAATCCTGTCTCGGAGCTCTATGGACAATTCCTTCGACCTCATGGCTTGGTTTTTGCTCTGACATGCACTGTCAACTGTGGGACCTTATATAGACAGGTGTGTACCTTTCCAAATCATGTCCAATCAATTTAATTTACCACAGGTGGACTCCAATGAAGTTGTAGAAACATGTCAAGGATGATCAATGGAAACAGGATGCACCTGAACTCAATTTCGAGTCTCATAGCAAAGGGTCTGAATACTTGTAAATAAGTTATTTCTGTTTTTTTATTGAAAAAATGTCTAAAAACCTGTTTTCGCTTTGTCATTATGGGGTATTGTGTGTAAATTGCTGAGGAATTTATTTTATCCATTTTAGAATAAGGCTGTAACGTAACAAAATGTGGAAAAAGTCAAGGGGTCTGAATATTTTCAGAAGGCACTGTACATATAGTAGGGGCCAATCAACACTGTCAGTTCCAGTATATTTAGTTATAAAATAATAATTTGTATGTACATCTCCGGTGACTTCAACTTGTCTGATTCACTAGAGCAAATATGTGTCTCACTAGAACAAATGTTAACTTTCAACTTTATTGCTTAAATTACATAGTAATACCACAAGACTTGAATGACAGATTAAGTTGTCCAAAATAATTTGAGGGAAAAACTATTTACTGTTCAATGTACTGTTTTGTGCCTTTGAGCAAAGACAAAGAAAGGAAAGTGAGAGGGAGCAAAGTTACCAGGAAGAGAGGGAGAGAGAAGGGAAAAGTGGGTGGTTTACAGAAGCTCCGGGCGGCTCTTTAAAAGCCCACTTCCTGTCCCAGTGATCCCCACTAAACCAATAAGCCCTCCCAGCCAAGGAAACTATCCATGGGAACCACAGCCACAGCCAAAGGCCAGAGCACAACATGGAAACTGGTTGAACATTATTACTAACCGAACACAACCTATGACAGGGCTCTAACCAAAGTTCTAGATCAGAGGATATAGAGAGACAATACTATCCACTGTAAAACTAAAAGGAATATATGTAAAATGCCTGTCTTAGCAAATGCACGCATGCACACACACGCAGACAAACAAACACATGTACGCACACAACACCACTGTCAAGCAGTATAACAAGGAGGGATCTTTCTTTAACGCCGAATAATACTATTAAAAGTGTATAAAACACACTTTACACGCTGCAGAGGCAACAGGAGCCAAACCTGCTCTAGCTCCAGGCCATCACTTGTACTCTTCATTTTCTTCACAAAACATATAGCATGAGATAGTCCATTGAAATGGTGTGTACGGTGATCACCATTCAAATTTAGCAAAGCAAATAATTGTGCAAATAGCAATGTAAATAAAAGCCTTATGGACAAGGATCCCCTGGACCAGTATTGAGTGACGGCCTCAGTGTTCCTCAGCGTGTTAACTGCTGATAAAGCAGGTTTGGCTTCTTCTGTCCCTTGGCATTGTACAGAGTTGGTTTTATTGAGGACATTGACATACATCTCCAGAGAGATGCTCTACCCCTTCCCCCTCACCACTCCAACCCCTCTCCAACTATGGGATCCTTTGCCCCTCACATCCCCAGGCTTAGGGTCCTTTGCCCCTCTCCCCCCGCACCTCCCCCGCAGTGCGGTCCTTTACCACTCTACCCCCTCACCTCCCCCACCATGGGGTCCGCTATAGGATGTGTTCCTGAGGTCCTGAAGGTTAGCGTTGTAGGTGAGGTCTTTAAAACAGGGCTTAAGAAGGTGGGTAATGGTTCTGAGGCGAACAAAAGCAGCGAAGCGGTAGTAGGGGTCTCCCAGAGAGGCATCGGACATCACACCACACACAGTCTTAATGGTGCAGTTCGTGTCCAACACATGCTGCAATGACACAACATCATGGTTACTCACTACAACTGTGGGTGGAAGTCTGTAGATTCTCATTGACTACCGCTGTCTATATACAGTACCAGTCAAAAGTTTGGACACACCCACTCATTCCAGTTTTTTTTTTTTTTTACTATTTTCTACAATGTAGAATAATAGTGAAGACATCAAAAGCTGTCATCAAGGCAAAGGGTTTAACACTTTTTTGGTTACTACATGATTCCATATGTGTTATTTCATAGTTGATGTCTTCACTATTATTCTACAATGTAGAAAATGAGTGTGTCCAAACTTTTGACTGGTACTGTACTTCACTGGTATCATACAGAGCTATACATTTCTACTAAGTATGCTAAGCAGCTATGGTACACGTGAGATCTTTAGTTAGTTACATATTTACTACAACTGGGTTCGACACAGAGCTGTATAAATTAACCCCACCTGTGACCATCACAAGAAGACATGTCTATGTTTGGATCTCTGCTATATTAAGTTAATACATGGAAAAAATAATAACCTTATAAACATTGTTTCATAAGATTACATAATTTCCTTCCTATTTTCTGAGCCACACATTGCTCAACCATGCAGGGGTATTAGACGTTTTGGTTATCTGCTTTACTCCCTATACAAATTCCTCAATGGTACCTGAACCCCCAGCCCCTATCCACCCCTCTGGGTGCTGGAGCCAACCAATCACTTTATTAGTGTGTTGTTCTGTGAAGTTCATACAAAACCACTCCTTTTAAAGCAGCTCTCTGCTCTGAGGCCAGGAAACTGGAGCCTGTCTGAATCCAAAGGCTCTTTTGTGCCCTTTTTCCACATTATTGGTAATTGGACTCACATCTCCACCGGCAACAAGCCACAGAGAGAATCGCCATGGTGACCACAAAAGACCCCTGGGAAAATGGTCAGATCTCTAAGCTCGGACGCCCCTCTCTGGCCTCGCTTCCTGAGGTAAAGACAGACACTACTTGGTTATGAGAGGGGTCACGGTTTCAGATAGGGGTGCATGAAAGCCCAGAGAACCGCCAGGAGAGCCTCTTTTCTGGGCCACAAACCTGGGCCTCTCGCTTTGGAAGAATTGCGGTTTTATTTCCTCCCTTGGGCTTCAGCTTTGAGCTACCTGTCCCTTCTTCCTCAACCCCATTTCCAGTGGTGTAAAGTACTAAAGTTAAATTACTACTTAAATATTTTTTTTTATGTATCTGTATTTTACTATTTATATTTGGACTACTTTAACTTTACTACATTCCTAAGAAAAGTATTTTTATTTTTACCTTTATTTAACTAGGCTAGTACGTTAAGAACAAATTCTTATTTTCAATGACGGCCTAGGAACAGTGGGTTAACTGCCTTGTTCAGGGGCAGAACGACAGATGTTTTACCTTGTCAGCTCGGGGATTTGATCTTGCAACCTTTCGGTTACTAGTGTAACCGATGTGAAATGGCTAGCTAGTTAGCGGGGCGTGCGCTAATAGCGGTTCAATCGGTGACGTCACTCGCTCTGAGACCTTGAAGTAGTTGTTCCCCTTGCTCTTCAAGGGCCGCGGCTTTTGTGGCGCGATGGGTAACGATGCTTTGAGGGTGGCTGTTGTTGATGTGTGCAGAGGGTCCCTGGTTCGAGCCCAGGTAGGGGCGAGGAGAGGGACGGAAGATATACTGTTATACACTAGGCTACCTGCCGCCCCGATGTATTTTCAGTGGTGGAAAAAGTACTCAATTGTCATACTTAGAAAACAACTTAAGTTAAAGTGAAAGTCACCCAGTAAAATACTACTTGAGTAAAAGTCTAAAAGTATTTGGTTTTAAATATACTTAAGTATCAAAAGTAAAACTGTAAATCATTTCAAATCCCTTATATTAAGCAAACCAGACGGCATAATTTTCCTGTGTTTTCAATTTATGGATCGCCAGAGGCACACTCCAACACTCAGACATAACTTACAAACGAAACATTTGTGTTTGTGAGTCCGCCAGATCATAGGCAGTAGACCAATGATGTTCTCTTGATAAGTGAGTGAATTGGACAATTTCTGTAGGCAGTAGACCAATGATGTTCTCTTGATAAGTGAGTGAATTGGACAATTTCTGTAGGCAGTAGACCAATGATGTTCTCTTGATAAGTGAGTGAATTGGACAATTTCTGTCCTGCTAAGTATGAAAAATGTAACGAGTACTTTTGGGTGTCAGGGAAAATGTATAAAAAACGTATTTTTGTAAAGTAAAAAGTACATTATTTTCTTTAGGAATGTAGTGAAGTAAAAGTAGTCAAACATATAAATAGTAAAGTAAAGTACAGATACCCCCAAAAAACTAGTTAAGTAGTACTTTAAAGTATTTTTACTAAAGTACTTTACACCACTGTGCACTTTTTACTCCATACATTTTCGCTGACACCCAAAAGTTAAATTTTGAATGTTTAGCAGGACAGGAAAATGGTCTAATTCATACACTTATCAAGAGAACACCCCTGGTCATTCCTGCTGCCTCTGATCTGGCGGACTCACTAAGCACATGCTTCATTTTTAAATGATATCTTAGTGCTGGAGCACGCCCCTGGCTATCCATAAATTTAAAACACAAGAAAACGAGGCTGTCTGGTTTGATTAATATAAGAAATGTTAAATGATTTATACTTTTACTTTTGATACTTATTATATACGTATATTTTAGCAATTACATTTACTTTTAATACTTAAGTATATTTAAAAGTAAATACTTTTAGACTTTTACTCAAATAGTATTTTACTGGGTGACTTTCACTTTTACTTGAGTCATTATCTATTAATGTATCTTTACTTTTACTAAAGTATGACAATTGGGTACTTTTTCCACCACTGCCCATTTCAGCCCTAAACTACCCTAATCCTGATTCAAAATGGTTCCTCTCCTAGGTCAACCAGGCTCCTTATACCCTGAAATGACATACTGTCCACAAACCTCTCTTACCTCAAATTCTCTATTGTCATTGTTGTATTGGACTGTGTTCATAATGTTGTCTGCCAGGGCATCTAGGATGTATGCCCGGTCCTTCTCTGACTGGATCTGCAGTTTTGAACATAAACTGAGAGACAGAGAATGAAAGAGTGAGAGTGAGCGAGAGAGAGAGTGAGCTGTGTTACAGAGACCGAGGGCCACTGCTGATGACAGTATAGAGTATACACATTCATGGAACTAGTCCTCTGTATAAGTAAGCCTGGCACGCAAACAACCTCATCTTATACACTAGGTCACTATTGTTCTGTTTTAGAGTCCATTTGACACTCACATTAGCTCACTCCTTTCTATCTAGTAATTTTTGTACAAGCGGAAAGGAGCCCCAAGGTACTCCTGACGCTTACAGTATATACATCAGTGGAGGCTCCTCAGAGAAGGAAGTGGAAGACCATCCTCCTCAGTGAATTTTTGTATTTTATATTTCACCTTTATTTAACCAGGTAGGCTAGTTGAGAATAAGTTCTCATTTGCAACTGCGACCTGGCCAAGATAAAGCAAAGCAGTTCGACACATACAACAACACAGAGTTACACATGGAATAAACAAACACACAATCAATAATACAGTAGAAAAGTCTATATACAACATGATCAATTTAAAAAATAATATTTAAAAATGTATCCTTTTTAGATAAAACTACACTAAATATATTCATATGTCACCAAATAATTGATTAAAATACACTGTTTGCAATGAAGGTCTACAGTAACTTCAACAGCACTGTCTGGGCTAGCACCATGGTGTAGCCTAAGGACAGCTAGCTACATTGACTTTAATACAAAACCTAGGAGGCGGGTAGGCCTCACCCCCTTCCATAGACATACATGGTAATTATGACCACTTCCGGAGGACGTCCTCCAACCAATCAAAGCTTTTGCAGTATGAACTGACATGTTGTCCATCCAATCATAGATGTAGGATCAGAGAACGAACCTAGATTGTTGTATTGGGATTGTGCCACAGAGCATTGTGGGGATTCTATGTGTTGAGAAGTTTGGTAACATTGTTGGATAGAGATTAAGAGTGAAGAGTTATAGTTGAGCATTTTTGGGACATTATTCAATTTAAATTCGTTATTTTTTAATTACAGGAGATGGAGGAGGTATATTATAAATTGTTTTATTGGGTTTAGAACGTTATTGCTGTGTACAGTTAGTGCAATTGATTTACATTTGCCTTGCTAACTTCAGTAGCTAGCTAGCTAACGTTACCAGCATGAGTGTGCTGTTTTCTCAACCCGAATGGTAGAATGGCCAACGCTGCCGAAAATGTTGTGGCCTTTTTGTTGAAGAACCCCTTTCACTCTCTGGGGTACACGGAAAAGGTGCAAATTAAAAGCGAGGGTCGACCTCTGCCTGAGATCAGTTTCATGAGGAAGAATGAAAAGGTGAGGGCATTCAATACAAACTGGTGTCAAATGTGTAACGTAAACTCACCCCATTCCGTACAAATGTGCGTAACCGCAACATTCAAAGGAGGCTACAAAGAAAACTAATGGGACTGTAGCAACTGTGTTGACTTCAAAATCGGGGGTGTGAACTAGGTTTCTATTCAAGCGTTGATCGACATGGTAATGGCTCTATAGTATTGGAGAAAAGTTTAAAAAACGGACCCTCCGTTACATCGTGGCGTGTCATGTCGTAACGTACAGCACGCATAAAGCAACTATTTCTGTCTTACAATCTCTCTCCACCAGGTGTAGCACCTCTCTCATCCTTTAAAAACAAGAAATGGACAGTGACCGGGGTAAGGGGGGATACCTAGTCATTTTTTGCTTCATCATTGCATGCGATCATCATTCTCAAAGCCGCTGTTCTCCTCTTAAGATCACTTTAGCACCGCCCTAAAAACCCGATTCAAATTCGACACAAACCTTCAAATAGGTATGTAATCACACATTATATAAACTCTTTATAGTGTTTTATTTACATTTTAGAGGCGATAAGGTGATAAGTTGGACAGATCGTGAAAAAAAAGCCATTTTCCCACAAGACATCTCTCCTTCTCACTGTCACGCATTAGTTTTGCTTCCCCACCCGCCATTTTTAAAAAGACCTGACGGTGCTCATTGCCTGCTTGAATTATGCAGAAACGGGCAGTGTTTAGGTCATGTAATTGATTCTGTTGGAAAGGGGAGAAATTGTGCTTTACAATGGTATTGATATTACAGTTGATCTGGAAGTATTACGTTTTTGGGGCGCTAAAATAAGGGCAATTGTACGGACCAAGGCGATGTACGAGTTTACGTTAGCTGGCTAACAGGGAGCCTATCATCAAGCCGTCTGTAATTGCACGTTACGATGTTTTCTTTACATGCTGAACATCTTAACTGGGATGTTGAAAACAATTCCAAATGATTTGATAGCTTCCATCGCATCATCCAGTAACATTTAGATTAGAGAGCTTGATGCAGCTATTTTTTTTGCGTGCGCTCAAGTAGGGTTTGCACTGTCCTCTGGTATATATTTAACAAAGATATCAAAGTCACTCCGGACAGACAAGCAAAAACTCATGACATAAATGGTGCAGCAGCCTAGGCTACACCGAAACATTAGAGATCTGACATGCTGTATGGGATGAAAACGAGACGATTTTTCTGTCTGATCAACTGTAGGCTACTAATAAGAGCAGCTGCATACATCCTATGCGCCCTGTCCATCTGGTCAGGGTAAACTAATTGGTAACGTTATTTATTTATAGTCCATTTGTGTGTCAGGAGAAAATTTGAATGTGATCAAATTTAGAATATATTCAAAATTGGGCTGGCAAGACTGCCTATACTTTTTTAAATCCAAAATTATCTGGAATTAATCAATCAACATAATAGTGATGGCAGATGCAATATTTATTTATTTACAAAGCCTACAGTTGCATAGGCCTGCAGGATGCAAACATGCATGAAGCAAGCTCAGCCCTGTGAGTTCTATTGTCTTCCAGTTGTTGTCTATGTGTCTGGGTAGAGGAAACCCCCCTTCTAATCTAGTCTAAATATAATTCATATGAACAAATATAAGGTAGATGCAGTTTGACAGGGTTTTCATCCCCCCCAGGGCCAGGAGTTTTTTAAAAACCATGTGACTTGATTATGAAAAACTGGTCCCATCATGCCCATATAAAACCTTTTACAACTGATTAATCACTGTCATACCTTATAGGGTCCAGAGTTTTCCTAGTTCGGTTAACATATAAGGAAAAACGCCAGGCCCCTGGGGGTAAAAATTGCCCCAAGGCTCTGGGACCTATGGTGCCACCAGTCTGCTTGCAGTTGTCAGTTATCATCAGGTATGTGGATGATCAGGGCTTTATTCAGGAACATTTCTCAGGCTACTTTGATGTGTCAAGTGGTCAAGATGCACAGTCTGTGTTTGACTTTTTTGAGATGTCTGAGTTTAAGTTCATAGAGAAACTCGTTGTCCAAACCTACGATGGCGCAGCTGTAATGGAATGTATCTGCTATTTGTATTTACAGCCAAGTCCCCTCCTGTTGCCTGATTAAGCAGTGATGACCACTCCACTCCACTACCATCAACTTTCTCCTGACATGAACTGAAGCCACGACTTCTCATGTGCCCACACATCCACTGGCACATTGAGTGTTTCCCTTCCAAGCACTGTGAGTACCCCTATCAATTTCCTCACATTACTGTATGTAGAGTCAATCACATCACACATTATTATGCTTTGCTTGGACTAACTCATTCTTAGCTCTTTTGTCTAACTGTGTAGTGTGTTGTGTTATTGTTTTGTCTTCCCAGTAAAATCCTGTCCAGCACTGGTCAAGCCTCTGAACATCTCAACTCATGCCTCATAACCTCATTCAATCACTGCTGTGATCCCTTTCCAACACTGTAAGTAGCCCTCTCATTCCCCTTCCCCATAATATTTTACAATACATGTCGTTATTAAATGTTTTAGGTTAAAATAATTCGTCTATGATTTTTGAAACGCACTTTGTGGTCTCCGTGCGTTCCGCGCCTATACTGTGAGTCTCCCATCCACCTCAATTTTAAGTCACCAGCCTCCACTGATATACATACACAAACATAAAACTACCTGGAAGTGTAAGAAGAGTCCAAATTTGGTGCTACCAAATGCACTCCATTGATATAAGTGATATGTTGCAACAGACTGACAGAAGGAAATACTTGACCCATCCCGTCAGCTAGGTTTAAGATAACAGGTTAAGACAACGTAATAATTCCATACAGAAGCGTTCGAAAATAAATTCATTGGACTCCGCGCCGGAGTGAAAATGACGGCGTGAATGGTAGCAGTACAGAAGTTCGCCATCAAAGTGTAAAATGAACACAATCGTATTGAATTTCAGCTAACTGCTCAGCAAACACATAGCATACACTGTTTTACTGTCATTTTATTCATTTAAACGTTTTTCTAATTCTCTAAAGCCAATTTATTACTTGATTTCCCGAACACTGGTTAACTTTTCAATGCTGATCCTGTAGAATCAGCCATGGCGCTGGTGCAATGAGTGTGTTTATTTTTGAACGCTCCGCATGGATTTATTATGTTGTTTTATCCTGTATTTTTTCGACCTAGCCTGTCAGTTTAATATAACCAGGATATTACACGGGTCCCTCACACCCATAACCAGGGGATCATGAAGTCGTTCGTCATGGTGACAGTGATTGGGTTGAGGGGGGCTGCCTAGGGGTTAGTGTGGGGTGGGGCTGGCACAATTACCGTGTAACCGACGTTTATGGATGAAGACCAGCATGAAAATAAAATAACCGTCATAACATAAAATAAATATGAACAGCTGAATGAACACGGGACAGCTGGGCATTAGTGTGGTTGAGTCCGTTTCTGCTGTAAGATGGACTCTTAACAATGTGATTAAACTTTGTTTCTCCTTTCTGAAACAAGCAAGGTATTGCAGCAAATGAGTCTTCGGTTGCATAGGCAACACCCCCTCTCTGCAGCAGCAGCACACATAGGGTGCGTTCGTAAATATACTCTGGTTATCTACTCTGATTTCAGAGCACTCTCGCCTGAGTGTGCAGAGTGCAGAATAACTGATGAATTTGCGAACGCTCAACGCCCGTTGTATATGGCCGGTGCCAGTAAACGTCAGCAAAAAAAGTGTAATTAAATTGTTGCCACCATCACAGTTAGTCACAAACGCTCTGGATAACATGAAAACAGCCTAACCAGCTCTGCTAGGGCGAGTAAAAAGGTGTTCTCTCATTTGAGCCAGCTAGCCAAAGTTAGCCAGTTAGCTTGGGTGCTTGACTGACGTTGTGAGGTAAGAACGCTCGGATCAACCCTACTCCTCAGCCAGTGTCCAGTGAGTGCTCTGAACATTCAGAGCGCGAAACGCTCTGAATTTACAAACGGACAATCTGACAGCGCTCTGAATTTACGAACGGCCAGAGCGCACTCTGAGTGCCTTCTGGCACTCCAGATTGAATTTACAAACACACCCAGAAATAGAATGAATAGAACGGGCTTGGAACCTCTAACCCTGGCAATTTGACTGGTAAACTCATGATTACTCGTAATGGCTGCCTGGTATTGTGATGTAATAATTTCTTTGGCAATGGAATGTCATTTTTGTAATGTCAGTTAAGTTGAATCAACAAATCACGGCACATATTGATGAGTACACTTCCTGCTTTTACTTCCCCCAATGGCCGCCAGTCCACCCATTATACCCATCATTGACTTGAATGGGGACGACTGTTCTATTCATTCTATTTAAGGACTCAGGAGCAGAGGAGAAAATGTGAGGTAATGTGTGTTTTTTTGCTATTCTAACATTGGGCTAGCAAATTACCGTCATCCAAAAGCCCTAGAGGGTTGTTGTTTGTGTTGTCATTAGTCACCGCCCACAACAGGCACAGTCCCACACACTAGTTGAGGTCACATGTTGACTTTGGAAGTGACCCGTGACAGAGCGACCTCAGGACAGAACTGTGACGCTGACACTGTCTCTCAGAGGTATCTTGTGGTTAGAAAATTGGACAGACGGAGACATGGCCTACATGTACATTTGTGTTTTTGTGTGTGCGCACTTGTACAGTGTGGTCAGGCGGCTGCCCAGACAAATGCATGGTCTATGTGTGTCAGTCTGACATCAGTAGCAGTAGCCAGACTAATAAAGCAGTCTCAGCCCACTGTTCTCCATATAAAATGACCATACAGTCACTATGACAACCTGGAACAAGCACACAGAACATGCAGTAATAAGAGACTGCCCATTAAGCCAAAGACCAATGTGACCAAGGCATGCAGACATGCAAACTCATAGCCACACAAACACTTGACTAAAACCCTACAAAAAGTCTACAAACACACCAAGAAATGATACGATGAAGGTTAAGAGGTTACCGGCTAGGGAGAGGTTAACAGGGAGAGGGAGAGGTTAACAGGGAGAGGGAGAGGTTAACAGGGAGAGGTTAACAGGGAGAGGGAAAGGTTAACCGGGAGAGGTTAACCGGGAGAGGGAAAGGTTAAGAGAGAGAGAGAAGGATAAGAGGGACTGAATGAAGAGGTGGAGAGTGATTCCTTTGTCCGCCTGGAGCACCAATGCCTTTCAGAGAGACTATTGCCGTGTCTAGACTTGACAGTTCTTGCAGCTTTAGTATTCTGATCGAATTTCGAACCAGTCATACATCTACACCTACATTTAAATGTCCACAGTGTGCCCGAATTCCATTTCCCCGCACTATATTCCTGTATGCATTCTACAAAACGGTAGAATAGGTAAAATAGCATTGCTTGCTGGCTAGCTACAGTATTTAGCAGCTACAGTATTTAGCTACTGCTGATGGCCTCTATAGCTAGCTAGCCAGCAAGCTGGCAAGCAATGCTAAAGGGATTACATACGGGTTAGCATAACTATAGCCCCCAAAAAAACATTATTCTAAAAGAAACGGCCCTTTTTCAGGACCCGGTCTTTCAAAGATAATTCGTAAAAATCCAAATAACTTCAGATCTTCATTGTAAAAGGTTTAAACACTGTTTCCCATGCTTGTTCAATGAACCATAAACAATTCATGAACATGCGCCTGTGGAATGGTCGTTAAGACACTAACAGCTTACAGACGGTAGGAAATTAAGGTCACAGTTATGAAAACTTAGAGGACACTAAAAAGAGGCCTTTCTACTGACTCTGAAAAACACCAAAAGAAAGATGACCAGGGTCCCTGCACATCTGCGTGAACATGCCTTAGGCATGCTGCAAGGATGCATGAGGACTGCAGATGTGGCCAGGGCAATAAAATGCAATGTCTGTACTGTGAGACGCCTAAGACCGCGCTATAGGGAGACAGGATGGACAGCTGATCGTCCTCGCAGTGGCAGACCACGTGTAACACCTGCACAGGATCGGTACATCCGAACATCACACCTGCGGGACAGGTACAGGATGGCAACAACAACTGCCCGAGTTACACCAGGAACGCACAATCCCTCCATCAGTGCTCAGACTGTCCGCAATAGGCTGAGAGAGGCTGGACTGAGGGCTTGTAGGCCTGTTGTAAGGCAGGTCCTCACCAGACATCACCGGCAACAACGTCGCCTATGGGCACAAACCCACCGCCGCTGGACCAGACAGGACTGGCAAAAAGTGCTCTTCACTGACAAGTCGAGGTTTTGTCTCACCAGGGGTGATAGTCGGATTCGCGTTTATCGTCGAAGGAATGAGCGTTACACCGAGGCATGTACTCTGGAGCGGGATCAATTTGGAGGTGGAGGGTTCGTCATGGTCTGGGGCGGTGTGTCACAGCATCATCGGACTGAGCTTGTTGTCATTGCAGGCAATCTCAACGCTGTGCGTTACAGGAAAGACATCCTCCTCCCTCATGTGGTACCTTTCTTGCAGGCTCATCCTGACATGACCCTCCAACATGACAATGCCACCAGCCATACTGCTCGTTCTGTCCGTGATTTCCTGCAAGACAGGAATGTTCTGCCATGGCCAGCGAAGAGCCCGGATCTCAATCCCATTGAGCACGTCTGGGAACTGTTGGATCGGAGAGTGAGGGCTAGGGCCATTCCCCCCAGAAATGTCCTGGAACTTGCAGGTGCCTTGGTGGAAGAGTGGGGTAACATCTCACAGCAAGAACTGGCAAATCTGGTGCAGTCCATGAGGAGATGCACTGCAGAACTTAATGCAGCTGGTGGCCACACCAGATACTGACTGTTACTTTTGATTTTGACCCCCCCTTTGTTCAGGGACACATTATTCCATTTCTGTTAGTCACATGTCTGTGGAACTTGTTCAGTTTATGTCTCAGTTGTTGAATTTTGTTATGTTCATACAAATATTTACACGTGAAGTTTGCTGAAAATAAACGCAGTTGACAGTGAGGACATTTCTTTTTTTGCTGACTTTATTAGCTAGCTGGCTAGCATTTATGAGGCCAGCTCACATACTAGGAATGTATTTCCTCCAATGACTTGCCTAGTTAAACAAAGGTTAAATAAACACACATATATGTGTGTTTATTTAACCTTTGTTTAACTAGGCAAGAAAAGGTGCCTCTAGGTCCCAAAACACAAGCTTTCTGGAGACTTGTGGGAGAAGTGCTGATGATGTTGCCCACTCTATGCGTTTTCGGTTGCCTGATTGCATCCAGACTGAGAAATCCGCACACAATGCATCCCTGACCACTTCCTGAAGTGGTCAGCCAGATTTGAACACAATCAGACCACAAAGCGACTTTTGTGCGTCTAGACCAGTCTTTTCAATGCGATCTTCATATTCTGATAACAGAAGTCGCGGAGTGACTGGATAATTTCCTGCCACTTGACCCCAATTTAATAACACACCTGTTTGTCCTCAGCCACACCACACACCTGTTCTGTGGTATTCGTCATTCTCTACTATGTAGTGATTCTTCTTACTGGAACTATTCCAGTAGATGAGAATAACTAATTGAGGGAGCGTATATGCTTGTGGTGTAACGACCCTCCTACTCTGTCTGCCGAATTCTTTCTCTTTGCTCTTGTTTTCCTTAATAGGATGTCTTTGGGCGGAGCCGGGAGGGTCGTCAGCGAAATGGGACACACGTGGGCCCGGGTGTGTCCCGGGGATAAATACACCTCTTCCCCATTCATTGAGGAGACTCTCTCCATGCAGACACACTGTTAGATTTTGGTTGTGACCGGTTTGTTTGTTTGCTTTGGCACCCTTCATTATCACATCTATGCATGCAACCACTCACTTACACACACACACCATTGTTTATTGTATATAGGTTACTTCAGTTATTAAATATATTTTTAAATATATCTCCACGTTGTCTCCCTTTTTGTTACGGGCTTTGATCCGGTTCGTGACAGTGGGCTATATTGTGAGAGACGGAGGGAGGGCAGGAAAAAGGAGAGGTGTAGTACTTGAAGTCTTTGGTGATGTTGTCGTAGTTGTTAGGGTCTTTGACGCGCTCCTGCAGGGTGTCAAAAGCCTTCTTTACCAGCAGGGGGCACTCTGGGTTCTCAGCTGCCAGGGCCTGCCACACCACCTCCAGGTATTCTGGGCAAAATGCAGAGAGAGAGAGACAACACACAGTTCAAACACGAGTCACTATAAACCAACACTATTTAAACAGAGCAAATAACATTTTGAGACAACATAAAGACATGGTGACTGTTCCAACACAGAGCCAGTAAGTCATGTCATAATATATAATGAGTAGATTGTATTTATAGAACCCTTTCTGCCTCCAGTCTCTAAGTACCTCCCAAAGTCATACTTAAACAGTGCGTAGGAGTACTGTTCAAATAACCTGAACCTTATTTAGAATATCGTACAGTGTTCAGAGTTATAAGAGTTTTCAAACATATTGTTGAAGTGTCTCCGTCCCAGTATGGACACAGGCTAGCTCCATGTGTGGTTACCACAATAATAACCATATTATTTCAATGTTTATGACTTTCTAAAAATGATGATCTTTACAGTGGAAAAAGTGAGCCTTGTTTAGACGAACAAGAGAAAGCACTTATGGTTAAAAACACTCACTAAACCACAATGACCTGCTCATTGTTGGGAAATAGAAACTTGCGTGGACTGGGAGAAATATGACGGTATCTGACATCAGTGCAGTATTCCCAACTGAGCTTCTGTGTTTGTGTGTGTTGGTTGATCTCTAAATGTTCCCTGTCTCATCAAAAAGGGTCAGTGTGTGTTGTTATAGTTGTCCATATTCGAAGACACTGTTGCCTTGGTGACACCCTTGTCAAATCAAATCAAAGTTTATTTGTCACGTGCGCCGAATACAACAGGTGTAGACCTAAGTGAAATGCTTACAAACAGGCTCTAACCAACAGTGCAAAAAAGGTATTGGGTGAACAATAGGTAAGTAAAGAAATAAAAACAACAGTAAAAAAGACAGTGAAAAATAACAGTAGCGAGGCTATATACAGGCACCGGTTAGTCGGGCTGATTGAGGTAGTATGTACATGTAAATATGGTTAAAGTGACTGCATATATGATGAACAGAGAGTAGAAGTCGAGTAAAGAGGGGTTGGCGGGTGGCGGGACACAATGCAGGTAGCCCGGTTAGCCATTTGATTATCTGTTCAGGAGTCTTATGGCTTGGGGGTAAAAACTGTTGAGAAGCCTTTTTGTCCTAGACTTGGCACTCCGGTACCGCTTGCCATGCGGTAGTAGAGAGAACAGTCTATGACTGGGGTGGCTGGGGTCTTTGACAATTTTTAGGGCCTTCCTCTAACCCTGCCTGGTGTAGAGGTCGTGGATGGCAGGCAGCTTAGCACCAGTGATGTACTGGGCCGTACGCACTACCCTCTGTAGTGCCTTGCGGTCGGAGGCCGAGCAATTGCCGTACCAGGCAGTGATGCAACCAGTCAGGATGCTCTCGATGGTGCAGCTGTAGAACCTTTTGAGGATCTGAGGACCCATGCCAAATCTTTTTAGTTTCTTGAGGGGGAATAGGCTTTGTCGTGCCCTCTTCACAACTGTCTTGGTGTGTTTGGACCATTCTAGTTTGTTGGTGATGTGGACACCAAGGAACTTGAAGCTCTCAACCTTCTCCACTACAGCCCCGTCAATGAGAATGGGGGAGTGCTTGGTCCTCCTTTTCCTGTAGTCCACAATCATCTCCTTAGTCTTGGTTACATTGACGGATAGCTTGTTATTCTGGCACCACCCGGCCAGGTCTCTGACCTCCTCCCTATAGGCTGTCTCGTCGTTGTCTGTGATCAGACCTATCACTGTTGTGTCGCCTGCAAACTTAATGGTGGTGTTGGAGTCGTGCCTGTCCATGCAGTCGTGGGTGAACAAGGAGTACAGGAGGGGACTGAGCATGCACCCCTGAGGGGCTCCAGTGTTGAGGATCAGCGTGGCAGATGTGTTGCTACCTACCCAATCCCTGCCACATAAGACGAGAGTCGGAGCCGGTGTAGTACGATTCAATCTTAGCCCTGTATTGACGCTTTGCCTGTTTGATATAGCAGGATTTCTTATAAGCTTCCGGGTTAGAGTCCCGCACCTTGAAAGCGGCAGCTCTACCCTTCAGCTCAGTGTGAATGTTGCCTGTAATCCATGGCTTATGGTTGGGGTATGTACGTACAGTCACTGTGGAGACGACGTCCTCGATGCACTTATTAATAAAGCCAGTGACTGATGTGGTGTACTCCTCAATGTCATCGGAAGAATCACGGAACATGTTCCAGTCTGTGATAGCAAAACAGTCCTGTAGTTTAGCATTTGCTTCACCTGACCACTTTTTTATAGACCAAGTCACTGGTGCTTCCTGCTTTAATTTTTGCTTGTCAGGAGGATAGAATTGTGGTCGGATTTACCAAATGGAGGGCGAGGGAGAGCTCTTCCTCGAGAAACCAGTGAGACAATAGAAGAGAGAAAAGAAGAGAAAGCCAAAGACAACAACCTAGAGAGGACCCTTCACTCTTCCCCATCCACCACTATTCCTCTATCTGCCCTCCAGGGTATAACACTGACCATTATCCTCAAGTCTAATATACATAGTGACCAGTGGAGGCTGCTGAGGGGAGGACGGCTCATAATAATGGCTGGAATAGAGTCAATGGAATGCTATCAAACATATGGTTTCCATTGCCTCCATTCCAGCAATTACTATGTGCCGTCCTCCCCTCAGCAGCCTCCACTGATAGTGACAGGCTCATAGTCAGTGCATGACTATTTCCAGTTCATTATTCCATAAAATGGATCTGCCTGGGGACTATATTCAGCAAGGTGAAACATTCCGAACATTGGGATCTTCTGAAGTCCAGGCCAATCCAGGCTCAACCTTTTGTTATGCCTCTGCTGTTTATTGAGTGATTTGCCTAAGTTTATTTCAGACAAATGTTAAAATGATTGAGACACCCTCCTCCAGGTATTCTGTAACACCCTGAAACTCCTGCAGGCAGAGTGACACTGGTCATGTAGAGGAAGAGAGATGGGGACTTGGACAAGCCTGAGAGAAAATTGACAGATCACTGAGAGAAAGGAGGATTACTGTGTGTTATTATTACCTGAGAAGTTGACCGTGGCGTGGAGAGGTGCGCTGCTTGCCACAGCAGCATGAATCAGGTGGGGGTACTTGAGTCGGGACCAGGCTGCCAGCGCACCTGGGTATGACCCGCCGAATGCCACCCACTTGCTGTTGGTCAAGCCCCGTTGTTTAGCGATGACAGTGCGGAAGTGAGCCAGGTCGGCCAGAGCTTGTTGACTGCTGAGGAACCGCAGGTTCTCTGTGCTCAGGTCACTGTGAGGGACAAGACAGACAAGGGGCTAATCAAGTCAGGAGGAAGCCAGTTTGAGAGCCTCACTCAACACCTGGTTGACTATTTCTATACTCTGTATGAACGACACGTCAATCAATCCCACTAGATTCTTTGAACTAGCCAGATACAAATAATGACAGATATCCATCAGTTAAATGAGATTCATATTGAGAGAGCACAGGACACTGCTGGACAGGGGGGCTCACCTTTTAATGGAACTCTGTCACCTAGAGGTTATTTGATGAAGAACAGCCACCGTAATATAGTGATACAAGCACATTTAAAATGACTAGATAAATCTAAACATACATAAAACCATCCCATATACAGCACCAGTCAAAAGTCTGGACACACCTACTAATTCAAGGGTTTTTCTTTATTTTTACTATTTTCTACATTGTAGAATAATATTGAAGACATCAAAACTATGAAATAACACGTAAGGAATCATGTAGTAACCAAAAAATGTTAAACAAATCAAAATATTTTATATTTGAGATTCTTCAAAGTAGCCACACTTTGCCTTGACGACAGCTTTGCACACTCTTGGCATTCTCTCAACCAGCTTCATGAGGTAGTCACCTGGAATGCATTTCAATTAACAGGTGTGCCTTCTTAAAAGTTAATTTGTGTAATTTCTTTCCTTCTTAATGCATTTGAGCCAATCAGTTGTGTTGTGACAAGGTAGGGATGGTATACAGAAGATAGCCCTATTTGATAAAAGACCAAGTCCATATTATGGCAAGAACAGCTCAAATAAGCAAAGAGAAACAACAGTTCATCATTACTTTAAGACATGAAGGTCAGTCAATGCGGAACATTTCAAGAACTTCTTCAAGTGCAGTTGCAAAAACCATCAAGCGCTATGATGAAACTGTCTCTCATGAGGACCGCCACAGGAAAGGAAGACCCAGAGTTACCTCTGCTACAGAGGATAAGTTCATTATAGTTAACAGCCTCAGAAATTGCAGCCCAAATAAATGGTTCACAGAGTTCAAGTAACAGACACATCTCAACATCAACTGTTCAGAGGAGACTGCGTGAATCAGGCCTTCATGGTCGAATTGCTGCAAAGAAACCACTACTAAAGGACACCAATAAGAAGAAGAGACTTGCTTGGGCCAAGAAACATGAGCAATGGACATTAGACTGGTGGAAATCTGTCCTTCGGTCTGATGAGTCCAAATGTGAGATTTTTGGTTCCAACCGCTGTTTCTTTGTGAGACGCAGAGTAGGTGAACGGATGATCTCCGCATGTGTGGTTCCCACCGTGAAGCATGGAGGAGGTGTGATGGTGTGGGGTGCTTTGCTGGTGACACTGACAATGATTTATTTAGAATTCAAGGCACACCTAACCAGCATGGCTACCACAGCATTCTGCAGCGATACGCCATCACATCTGTTTTTTTCCCCTCATCAATCTAGACACAATACCCCATAATGACAAAGCAAAAACAGGGTTGTTTTTCAACAAGACAATGACCCAACACACCTCCAGTCTGTGTAAGGTCTCTTTGACCAAGAAGGAGAGTGATGGAGTGCTGCATCAGATAGCCTGGCCTCCATAATCACCTGACCTCAACCCAATTGGTTTGGGATGAGTTGGGCCACAGAGTGAAAGAAAAGCAGCTAACAAGTGATAAGCATATGTGGGAACTGTTGGAAAGCATTCCAGGTGAAGCTGGTTGAGAGAATGCCAAGTGTGCAAAGCTTTCATCAAGGCAAAGGGTGGCTACTTCGAATAATCTAAAATATATTTTGATTTGTTTAACACTTGTTTGGTTACTACATGATTCCATATGTGTTATTTCATAGTTTTGATGTCTTCACTATTCTATTTTACAATGTAGAAAATAGTAAACATAAAGAAAAACCCTTGAATGAGTAGGTGTCCAAACTTTTGACTGATACTGTATATTTAAAAAACTTACACTGTGGGACGACTGTCGCCGTAGAAACGATGCTCTACCATAAGGCAGAGGGCGCCGAGCTTCTTGGCATAAGTAAGCCAGGCCGACCCAGGGTTCATGGCCATCCATCCGGCGTTTATTGGACCCTCTCCGCCGATCATCAAAAACACCGGTCCTCCAGCTCTGTAGTGCGTCTCAGTTACAAGGAATTTCTGGAAATGTAATAAACAGTATGTTGTGTTATGCATGAACTAACAGACTTGATCACGCCTAGACAGTAGACAGAAAAACTAACAGGTAACTGATATCTCCATATACTGCAGTGCGAATAAGAATATAATAAAATGTCAGAACTTACTTGATTCCACACTCGACTGTCTGCACCGTTGAAGTGGTCCAGTTTTTGCGTAATCCATTGCTCCTGAAAGACAAGCTTGCTTTTTCCCTTCTGCACATCATTAGAAGGTGTATCTATTTTTATGAATTTTCTGTTACCGTCACAAGGGACACACAGACATGCTAAAGTAAAAACTATGAGCGCTTGAAAAGCCATGTTGACGGGCTGGGAAAAACTAACAAGGAAAGATCATAGAAAAGTTGAAAGTACTCTTTTGGAAATAGAAAGACACGTGATATTTGTTTACGTGATCATGTGAATGTTTTTTTCTTATTTGTGTATGTGTCAACTTTGGATATACTAAGTGCTGCCATCTATCGTCGTGGGGTTAAGAGTAGGGATTGGTGCAATATTATTCCCGCGTAGCAGGTGGCGGTAGAACACTATCGATGTCAGCAAACTTCCACGGTTCTGAAGAGAGGAAGTTGTGCGCCTGGTCTCCTGTTCTTCAGTTTATCCGTAGCCGAATTTCGTAAAACAGCAACCATGGAGGACGCAAAAAAGAAAGAGAAAAAGCAGTCCGAAAAGACAGAGGAAAAGAAGATTAAGCCCACAGGGAAGGACAAGGATAAAAAAGAAGAGCAAGAACTGGTGAGTTGGGCCACTTTTCTAAACATCTTGAACAAGGGAAGCAGAGCAGCGTTTTTGCCTGAGTCACTCACTGCCTGGTTGACATGGTTGAACAGGCCGAAAGCATTGTCATTCAAAATAATAATGAACTGTTTGAGTCGCCTTTAATGAAAAGTATGTCATGGCTGGCTATATACCAGGTGCCAACAATTAAGATTGTTTCTGACTGAAAGCGAGTTATAAAACACGTATTCATCTAGCTAACGTTAGCAAAGCCGGTAGCTGGCTGTGCGAGCTAACGTTAGCTAACAATTGCTAATGATAGGCCAGAAATTAACTACCGATAGATAAACTAAAAGTTAGCTAAGTAGTTAGCTAGCCAAGTTACAATAACGTAACGTTAGCTAGCTAAATGACGTTAGTTTTGCATTGTAAACAGTTCGCTAATGTTGTTACAATACAGTAGCTAGTGACTTTGCAACTGCAGTAAATTAACCTGCCTGTCGTTATCAGATTTTCTTGTTGAGAGTAACTAGATACCTAGATGTGTTATGATCAGTGATCTTTGATTGCGAGGTGGGTATAGTTATTACGTGTGGTTTGTTTAGCTAGTTATTTACATAAATGGGTTTGTAAACGTATTAGCGAGTACAGTACATTAGCCAATTTCAGACACCATAACAATGGAGGCAACGTTGGATATAGCTAGTTATCAGGGAAACCCTTCCATCCGTCGACAATGGTATAGGACCGGTGTATGACAGAATGCTCCAATATTTATCAGTTAGCAAATTGCAGAGCCTTTTATTGCTTTAGTTTCCTGTTGGAACACACATTGTTCTTTGTTTACTGTGCAGGGTTCGTTTTTTAAAATTTCCCATGTTGAATCTGTCATACTGTAATGTCAGTTCCTTTCATTTCTCTCCAGTCTGATGAGGACAAACAGCTGCAAGAAGAGCTGGAGATGATGGTGGAGAGACTTGGTGTGAGTACCACTACCACAAGAACTGCTAAACCTCAAGTCTGGTTTTGCTTTGGACATTCTGGGACTATAGCTTCTTTTTTTTTTTACTGTACATAAGGTGTTAGTATGGAGAGTCAGTCATTTACACACACTGCAAGTCTTTGGTGACTCCATATCAAACAACATTATTTGTACTTATGAAATGTACACCTCCCCGCCCCTTTCTCTCTCTCAAACACCCATCCACAGGAGACGGACACGTCTCTGTACCGGCCTGCTCTAGAGGAGCTGCGCAGGCAGATCCGCTCCTCCACCACCTCCATGACCTCTGTGCCTAAGCCCCTGAAGTTCCTGCGGCCACACTATGGCAAGCTCAAAGAGATCTACGAGGGCATGGCGCCTGGCGAGAACAAGGTGGGAACACCGATGGCTATGTGGATAACTGCTAAATGGATAACTGACAGTTCGGGAAAACAGGAGATTGGGATGGCAAGACTTTATTGCTTCCTTTCCCTGTCTGCTTTTACTCCCAGTAATTTATTGGGTAAATCACCAACGTTTTGGCTTCACTGTGCCTTCAGGGTGGCATCACTGTGCCTTCTTCAGGGATCCTGAAGCTGGCACAGTGATGCCGAAACATTGGTGATTAACCCAATAAATTACTGGGAGTTTTATACACAGTGTGCGACTCTCTTTATTATTTTTTATAGCTTATAGTTTATTTGCTGTTAGGCAGCACCTCTACATAAAATAATTTTCTCTGGGTGTGCGCTAGCTCATGTTTTTTTGTTGCTTTTACTTTATAACCACAAAATCGGGATGGATTTATTTTACAATGTTACTGGAGATACAGAAAATTTAACAGTGATACATACCTAGTATATTGGACATTGCAGAACTGGATGGCACTAGAGGTTCATGTTCAGAACGACCCATCATAACTGTCATTATATAAACGTCTAGCTAACTCTTGTCTGTTTTGTTTTGCAGAGTTTCTGTGCGGACGTGGTGTCAGTCTTGGCCATGACAATGAGTGGGGAGCGGGAGTGTCTGAAATACCGTCTGCTGGGCTCCCAGGAGGAGCTGGCATCCTGGGGACATGAATACGTCAGGTAGGATACAGGATGCCAATCCAAATGGCTAACAACGCATACAGGGGTGAATCCTACCTACTACTTAAGTAGAATTTTCACTTAGTCATGCTTTAACAATGGTAGACTAAGTAAAAATGACCCAAACTCGTGTGTGTGTGTGTGTGTGTGTGTGTGTAGGCACCTGGCAGGCGAGGTGGCCAAAGAGTGGCAGGAGGTTGAGGATAGTGATAAAACACAACAGGAGACTCTGCTAAAGCTTGTGAAGGAGATTGTGCCCTACAACATGGCTCACAACGCTGAGCACGAGGCCTGTGACCTGTTGATGGAGATTGAGAGACTAGATATGCTGGAGCTCTATATAGATGATAATGCATATGCCAAGGTCTGCCTCTACCTCACCAGGTGAGTGGACAACACACACTCCTTACCATATGAGGGGCAAACATATGTACAGTTGAAGTCCAAAGAATACATACACCTTAGCCAAATACATTTAAACTCAGTTTTTCACAATTCCTGACATTTAATCCTCGTAAAAATTGCCTATCTTTGGTGAGTTAGGATCACCACTTTATTTTAAGAATGTGTAATGTCAGAATAATAGAGCGAATGATTTATTTCAGCTTTTATTTATTTCATCACATTCCCGGTGGGTCAGAAGTTTACATACAGTTGTGGCCAAAAGTTTTGAGAATGACACAACTATTAATTTCCACAAAGTTTGCTGCTTCAGTGTCTTTAGATGTTTTTGTCAGATGTTACTATGGAATACTGAAGTATAATTACAAGCATTTCATAAGTGTCAAAGGCTTTTATTGACAATTACATTAAGTTGATGCAAAGAGTCAATATTTGCAGTTAACCCTTTTTCAAGACCTCTGCAATCTGTCCTGGCATGCTGTCAATTAACTTCTGGGCCACATCCTGACTGATGGCAGCCCATTCTTGCATAATCAATGCTTGGAGTTTGTCAGAATTTGTGGGTTTTTGTTTGTCCACCCGCTTCTTGAGGATTGACCACAAGTTCTCAATGGGATTACGGTTTGGGGAGTTTCCTGGCCATGGACCCAAATATCAATTTTTTTGTTCCCCGAGTCACTTAGTTATCACTTTTGCCTTATGGCAAGGTGCTCCATCATGCTGGAAAAGGCATTGTTCGTCACCAAACTGTTCCTGGATGGTTGGGAGAAGTTGCTCTCTGAGGATGTGTTGGTACCATTGTTTATTCATGGCTGTGTTCTTAGGCAAAATTGTGAGTGAGCCCACTCCCTTGGCTGAGAAGCAACTCCACACATGAATGGTCTCAGGATGCTTTACTGTTGGCATGACACAGGACTGATGGTAGCGCTCACCATGTCTTCTCCGGACAAGCTTTTTTCCGAATGCCCCAAACAATCAGAAAGGGGATTCATCAGAGAAAATGACTTTACCCCAGTCCTCAGCAGTCCCTCCTTTTGAAGCTTCCAGTCTGTTATTCGAACTCAATCAGCATGGCACAATTGTTGTAAGAATTACTTGTGTCATGCACAAAGTAGATGTCCTAACCGACTTGCCAAAACTATAGTTTGTTAACAAGAAATTTGTGGAGTGGTTGAAAAACGAGTTTTAATGACTCCAACCTAAGTGTATGTAAACTTCCGACTTCAACTATACCTTCACTCACACACACACACACACACACACACACACGTTCAAACACCTGTACCACAGTCTGCTTCTGCCTCAATATACCTGTAGTGTGCTAAGAGCAGCCTGAAGAGACAAAAGGAAGTTCCTCTATTCAGTAATCCTAAACCCCTCTGCCATTCCTCTCTCCTTCTCTCTCCCTCCATTGCAGCTGTGTGAGCTATGTCCCTGAGCCAGAGAACTCTGCCCTGTTAAAGTGTTCCCTGAACATCTTCAGGAAGTTTAACCGTTATCCAGAGGCCCTGAGGCTGGCCCTGATGCTCAACGATGTGGAACTGGTGGAGAACATCTTCACCTCCTGCAAAGACATGTAAGGACGGACACAACACATTCACTGCGTTCTCTCTCGCTGAATTATCTCACAGCAACACTTTCGCGAAAGTGCTACTGCTAAAATAAAGGAAACTCTTGAGTAAATGAGGGATACAAAGTATATTGAAAGCAGGTGCTTCCGCACAGATGTGGTTCCAGAGTTAATTCATTCTTAAAAGTCTAAGCTGTTGGGGGGGGGTTCTAAGCTGACATGGAGATGTATGACGTTGGTCATACTATAGATCATTTAGCTATTTGATTTTGAATTTTCGGATCCTAGATATTGAAAAAAAAATATTTAAAAAAATTGAATATTGAATTTGCTCTTTACTCCTTTACACCAGAGAAACTTGTTGAATAACACATTCATAAATGGCAAAGACTAACAAGGTTTTGAAGTATTTGTCCTATATCTAGGAGATATAAAAAAGCTCAGGAAAGATGTTTTTTTTTTTTACACACCTTTTACACTACCTTCATACATACATGCATATATACATGTTTTAAAACCGGTACCGGTTACCTTCAAACAACTCCCAAACAACTCCCAAGCCGCTTGTGGGGGTCGTAGAGCAAAACGGAAAACACCATCGTATTTGTGAGATTCTCCACATTCCATAGAGTGGTTGCAGACCCATCAAACTGTTCAGATGCTACAGACGTTTTTGTGAGAAGACAGATTTTTGGGATGTCTCATGGTCTGGCAAACACTGCTCTCGGTCTTTCACCTTTCACCGCAGATGCAGAAGTGCAACATCGGCGGATGCAGTGGATTGAGACCCATCTAATGGAGAAGTAATAACACATCTCTAGCTTAAACTGACAGATTTTTATGGGGATTTTTTATTATGTTGCTTAGATGTGTCAATCGACTCTAGGGAATTAAGTTATTAAAACATCTCATCATGCTTAGGGTTGCCCATAATCTACCATGGCTAGAAGAGATCTGAGACTTTAAAAGATGGGTCTCAAAGGAGCATAGGGGGTTTAAAGGGGTGTGTGTCTCTGTCACCAGATCTCAATCCAGTTGAACACTTATGGGAGATTCTGGAGCAGTGCCTGAGAGAGCGTTTTCCACCACCATCAACAAAACAACAAATTATGGAATTTCTCATGGAAGAATGTTGTCTCATCCC
The DNA here is from genome assembly GCF_016432855.1 of Salvelinus namaycush. Taxonomy (NCBI): domain Eukaryota; kingdom Metazoa; phylum Chordata; class Actinopteri; order Salmoniformes; family Salmonidae; genus Salvelinus; species Salvelinus namaycush. The sequence goes on from NC_052329.1 coordinate 14,876,055, forward strand.
TCCAATAGTGTTCCAGACACTTATACTATCTATGCCTAGGCACATTGAAGCTGTTCTGGCAGCTCGTGGTGGCTCAACGCCCTATTAAGACACACTATGTTGATGTTTCCTTTATTTTGGCAGTTCCGTATTTATTCATATTTTCAACTGACAATCATTGGGAATGCATTCAGCAGTGTTTTCCATAGTTAATGATGTGCATGAAGAGTTGACCGTTTAGTGGGTGTTTCCTGTAGCGTGATCCAGAAGGAGATGGCCTTCATGCTGGGCCGACACGGCATGTTCCTGGAGCTCAACGAGGACGTGGAGGACTACGAAGACCTGACGGAGATCATGTCCAACGTCCAGCTCAACAGCAACTTCCTGGCCCTGGCCCGAGAGGTGAGGAGAGAGGGAGAGTTAGAGGGGGGAGAGAGGGTAGACTACTAGAGAAAGGGGATGGGGTTGGAAGAGGTGAGACTGTTTCAAATCAAATCAAATTTTATTGGTCACATACACATGGTTAGCAGATGTTAATGTCAGTGTAGTGAAATGCTTGTGCTTCTAGTTCCGACAGTGCAGTAATATCTAACAAGTAATCTAACAATTCCCCAACAACTATCTAATACACACAAATCTAAAGGGGTGAATGAGAATATGAAAATATAAATATATGGATGAGCGATGGCCGAGCGGCATAAGCAAGGCGTAAAAGATATAAGTATAAAATACAGTATATACATATGATATGAGCAATGTAAGATATGTAAACATTAAGGTGGCATTGTTTAAAGTGACTAGTGATTGAGTCTCAATGTAGGCAGCAGCCTCTGAGTTAGTGATTGCTATTTAATAGTCTGATGGCCTTGAGATAGAAGCTGCTTTTCAGTCTCTTGGTCCCAGCTTTGATGCACCTGTACTGACCTCGCCCTCTGGATGGTAGTGGTGTGAACAGGCAGTGGCCCGGGTAGTTGTTGTCCTTGATGATCTTTTTGGCCTTCCTGTGACATCGGGGTGCTGTAGGTGTCATTGAGGGCAGGTAGTTTGCCTCCGGTGATGCGTTGTGCAAACCGCACCACCCTCTGGAGAGCTTTGCGGTTGAGAGAGGTGCAGTTGCCGTACCAGGCTGTGATACAGCCCGACAGGATGCTCTCGATTGTGCATCTGTAAAAGTTTGTCAGGGTTTTGGGTGACAAGCCAAATTTCTTCAGCCTCCTGAGGTTGAAGAGGCGCTGTTGCGCCTTCTTCACCACACTGTCTGTGTGAGTGGACCATTTCAATTTGTCTGTGATGTGTACTCCAAGGAACTGAAACTTTCCCCCTTTTCCACTGCTGTCCCTTCGTGGTGGATAGGGGGGTGCTCCCTCTGCTGTTTCATGAAGTCCACGATCATCTCCTTTGTTTTGTTGATGTTGAGTGAGAGGTTGTTTTCCTGACACCACATTCCGAGTGCCCTCACCTCCCTGTAGACTGTCTCGTCGTTGGTGGTAATCAAGCCCACTACTGCTGTGTCGTCTGCAAACTTGATGATTTGAGTTGAAAGCGTGCATGGCCATACAGTCATGGGTGAACAGGGAGTACAGGAGGGGGCTGAGCACGCACCCTTGTGGGGCCCCAGTGTTGAGGGTCAGTGAAGTGGAGATGTTTCCTACCTGCACCATCTGGGGGCAGCCCGTCAAAGCCCAGGACCTAATTTCACAGTATGGGTTTGAGACCCAGTGTCTCCAGCTTGATGATGAGCTTGGAGGTTACTATGTTGTTGCTTGCTGAGCTGTAGTCAATGAACAGCATTCTCGCATAGGTATTCCTCTTGTCCAGATGGGATAGGACAGTGTGCAGTGTGATGGCGATTGCATCGTCTGTGGACCTGTTGGGGTGGTATGCAAACTGAAGTGGGTCTAGGGTGGCCGGTAAGGTGGAGGTGACATGGTCCTTGACTAGTCTCTCAAAGCACTTCATGATGACAAGTGAGTGCTACGGGGCGGTAGTCATTTAGTTATCTTTGCCTTCTTGGGTACAGGAACAATGGTGGCCATCTTGAAGCATGTGGGGACAGCAGACTGGGATAGGGAGCGATTGAATATGTCCGTAAAGACAAAGCGGTCAAAGAAGGTGTTTAGTTTGTCTGGAAGCGTGACGTCGATGTCCGTGACGTGGCTGGATTTCTTTTTGTAGTCTGTGATTTCCTGTAGACCCTGCCACATACGTCTCATGTCTGAGCCGTTGAATTGCGACTCCACTTTGTCCCTGTACCGGCATTTCGCTTGTTGGATTGCCTTGCGGGGGAAATAACCACACTGTTTATATTCAGACATATTCCCAGACCTCTTTCCATGGTTAAATGCGGTGGTTCGCTCTTTCAGTTTTGTGCGAATGCCGCCATCCATCCACAGTTTCTGGTTAAGGTAGGTTTTAATAGTCACAGTGGGTACAACATCTCCAATGCACTTCCTTAAACTCACTCAGATTCAACGTATAGATCAATGTTGTTCTAGGAGGCGGACCAGAACATACCCCAGTCCACGTGATCAAAACAATCTTGAAGCGTGGATTCCGATTGGTCAGACCAGCTTTGAATGGTTCTAGTCACTGGTACATCCTGTTTGAATTTCTGCCTATAAGACGGTAGGAGCAAGATTGCGTCGTTGTCGGATTTGCCGAAGGGAGGGCTTTGTATGCTTCGTGGAAGTTAGAGTAGCTGTGGTCGAGTGTATTACCCCCGCGAGTACTGCGATCAATTTGCTGATAAAATGTAGGTAGTCTTGTTAAAATCCCCAGCTACAATAAATGCAGCCTCCGGATATATGGTTTCCATTTTACATAGAGTCCAGTGAAGTTCCTTGAGGGCCGTTGTGGTGTCTGCTTGAGGGGGAATGTACACAGCTGTGACGATAACTGACGAGAATTCTCTTGAGGTAAAATGGCGGCATTTGATTGTAGGGAATTCTAGGTTGGGTGAGCAGAAGGACTTGAGTTCCTGTATGTTGTTATGATTATGCCATGAGTCGTTAATCATGAAGCAAACACCCCCATCCTTCCACTTCCCAGAGAGGTGGTTCTCTGTCGGCGCGATGTATGGAGAAGCCCGGTGGCTGAACTGATTCCGACAACATATCCCGAGAGAGCCATGTTTCTGTGAAACAGAGAATGTTACAATCGCTGTCTCTCTGGAAGGCAACCCTGGCTCGAATTTCGTCTACCTTGTTGTCAAGAGACTGGACATTGGCAAGTTGTATACTCGAGAGTGGTGGGCGACATGCACGTCTACGTAGCTTGACCAGGAGGCCGCTCCGTCTGCCCCTTCTGCGGCGCCGTTGTTTTTGGTCGGCTTCTGGGATTAGATCCATTGTCCTGGGTGGTGGTCCAAACAGAGGATCCGCTTCGGGAAAGTCGTATTCCTGGTCGCAATGTTGGTAAGTTGACGTCACTCTTATATCCAATAGGAGCAGGACTAATGAGTGGGTCACTGTTCAAGTCAGTGGATGGAGTGTGACTGACAGTGGGGACTGAGTGTATGTTGGAGAGGGGGAGAAGGTGTTTAGAGTAGGGCCAAGGAGAGAGGAATTTGACGTGTAGAGATGAGTCAGAGGACCGTGCTCCATTTGATATTGTTGACGGGGAAATGGAGGAGGCTTGAAGAAGGTACTAAGAGGAGAGTGAAAGAGTGGGGTAGGGGTCAGGGTGGGAGAATAATGGTGCTTAGAGTGAGAGAAGAGATGAGGCTGGAGGATAATGAACGGCCGGCTGGTCTCGTGAATAAACCAGTTAGTGAAAGAGATGAAGCGAGCCAATAACACACTGTTCCCTTTCTTTACAGTTGGACATCATGGAACCCAAAGTCCCAGATGACATCTACAAAACCCACCTGGAGAACAACAGTGAGTTTTCCTTCGCTACAGCAGCACACTAATTGTCCTGGTCGTGTTATATCACACTCCTTTCCTCATCCTCCCTCTCATCACGCCATCTTCTGTCTGTCAGGGTTTGGAGGAAGTGGTTCCCAGGTGGACTCTGCTCGTATGAACCTGGCCTCCTCGTTTGTCAACGGCTTCGTCAACGCAGGGTTCGGACAGGACAAGCTCCTCACAGATGATGGCAACAAATGGCTGTACAAAAACAAAGATCATGGTGAGAAACCCCTTCCCCCCCACACAGACACAGCCTCACATCCCTTTCTGAGGCTCATGGTTCACATTTTTTAGGGCTTGACTGAAAATGTTTCATGTTTTGTGGTTCGACAGTGAGTACTAGTCTCATGAATCTAGGATTCTTAGCAGCAACTTAATGTACAGTGCCTTGCAAAAGTATTCACCCCTCTTGGCATTTTAACTATTTTGTTGCATTAAAACCTGTTGTATTCGGCGCATGTGACGAATATTATTTTATTTGAATAACAAAAATAACATTGCTGTTGTGTAAATGTTGATGCTAATTCTGTGTTTCTCTCCAGGTATGCTGAGTGCTGCAGCCTCTCTGGGGATGATCCTGCTGTGGGATGTGGACGGTGGTCTGACACAGATAGACAAATACCTCTACTCCTCAGAGGACTACATAAAGGTCCGTGCACACACTCACCCTCTTACCAAACACCCTGCATTAAAACCTCCGTACCACAACCTTCACAGCATCCAGAAAAGCCTTACAAATGCTATTAATGTAGATATGTCTCCCTTTCTCTTCCCTCTTCTCTCTCCCTGTAGTCGGGGGCCCTCCTGGCTTGTGGCATAGTGAACTCTGGGGTTAGGAACGAGTGTGACCCGGCCCTGGCTCTGCTGTCAGACTACGTCCTCCACAACAGCAACGTCATGCGGATTGGAGCCATCTTCGGGTAAGGAGAGAAGGAAATGGGTGTTCGGTCTCAAATCAACCCCTAGCCCCTACTGCCTGTCACCTCTTACACATTAATGACCTTTGTTGAGGTCTGTTTAGTCCTTTCTTAGCACTGTATAATCTCTGCCTGTTAAAAGTACTTGTTTTTGGTAGGGTTTGTCCCCCTGACCTTTCCCCTCTATCTTCAGCCTGGGCCTGGCGTACGCTGGCTCGAACCGTGAGGATGTCCTCTCTCTGCTGCTGCCTGTCATGGTAGACTCCAAGTCCAGCATGGAGGTACGGGGTGTGTGTGTGTGCAGTTCCAAAGTTTGTCGGGGTTTAAGTCAAGTACACATCCACACTCATTAAACCCAGCTCACTGTCCCTTGTTACGTGTCTTGTCACACACTCAGGTGGCAGGTGTGACGGCACTGGCGTGCGGTATGATCGCCGTGGGCTCGTGTAACGGTGATGTCACCTCCACCATCGTCCAGACCATCATGGAGAAGAGTGAGCTGGAACTGAAAGACACATACGCCCGCTGGCTGCCCCTGGGCCTGGGCCTCAACCACCTGGGTAAAGGGGAGGCCATTGAGACCACCCTGGCAGCGCTGCAGGTGGTGCCTGAGCCCTTCCGCAGCTTCGCCAACACACTGGTGGACGTCTGTGCCTATGCAGGTCAGTCTCATCATAGCTCCATTTTGTCTCCAATTGTTTTTGGTTTTTATTTGATTTAAATATAATTTATTTATACAGGTGATCTCATTGAGATTTAGAAGAAATGGCTTTCCTATATTTATCTCTGTTTCTCTCCATGCCAGGTTCTGGTAACGTACTGAAGGTGCAGCAGCTTCTCCACATCTGCAGTGAGCACTATGAAGCCAAGGAAAAGGAGGAGGAAAAAGACAAGAAGGATAAGAAGGACAAAGAGAAGAAAGAGAGTGCAGCCGACATGGGCTCCCACCAGGTATGCCAGGTTTTTGTTAATAAAGGGGTGTCAGGTAATCTAGCATTTAAGAGCGTTAGGCCAGTAACCCAAAAGGTCACTGGTTTGAATCCCAGAGCAGACTAGGTGAAAAATGTGTTGGTGGCCTTGAGCAAGGCGCTAAATGACAAAAATATAATCTGAGTGGTTTGAATGAAGATTTGATATTGAACTAATTTGCTCTCTGCTTCCCCCTCCCAGGGTGTGGCTGTCCTGGGTATTGCACTCATTGCCATGGGAGAAGAGATTGGCTCAGAGATGGCACTACGGGCATTTGGGCACCTGGTCAGTCTAACCTCTGACCTGTTAATTCCATTTGGCTTCAACACATTTTGAGGATATGTTTGGGGTTGATTTAGCCCCTGTCTCTTTCACTCGATCCAACCATCCCACGTGTTTTTCTCTATCTCTCCGTTGTCTTGCCTTCCTTCTCTCACCTCACTCACTCTCATAGTTGCGGTATGGAGAGCCTACTCTGAGGCGTGCGGTGCCTCTGGCCTTGGCCCTGATCTCCGTGTCGAATCCTCGCCTCAACATCCTGGACACACTCAGCAAGTTCTCCCACGATGCTGACCCAGAGGTTTCGCACAACTCCATCTTTGCCATGGGCATGGTGGGCAGCGGTGAGTGGGCCCTGGCATTACTGGCCAATGGGCTCTATTGTGTGCCTACTGTCTGGAACCCAATCAGTCAGTGGCTTCATTATTATATTGAGAAGTTATGTTGATTTGCCTCACTAAGTTATCACAATGTTCCCCTGTAATTATTCCTCATCCTTGAATAAGAAACAACATACCATATAACTGAATTCCCTGTGACAGATGACATCAAAGTATGAGACCTTCTCCACTGACTGTGTCTCGAGCTGTGGATGGTTGCCATGAGAACTCACTGACTCACAGCTCCATCTCTCTGTCCGCAGGAACAAACAATGCCCGCCTGGCTGCCATGCTGAGGCAGCTGGCTCAGTACCATGCCAAAGACCCCAACAACCTCTTCATGGTCCGACTGGCACAGGTGGGTAGCAAAAAGAGGTGCCGCTCTGGCACTCTAACCTGTGTGTTTAGAGAGAGGGGGAGAGTATGTGTCTGTCTCCTAACCCTTGCTCTGTGCCATGTCCACAGGGTCTGACTCACCTGGGTAAAGGGACCTTAACGCTGTGTCCGTACCACAGTGACAGGCAGCTGATGAGTCAGGTGGCCGTGGCAGGACTACTCACTGTCCTCGTCTCCTTCCTCGACGTCAAGAACAGTGAGTCCTTTTCCTCATTAATCTACCTTCACCATTCCTTTTATTTGCCTCTCCCTACCCTCCCTTTTTCCACGTCCTTGTGTTTAGGGTTGGGGTGAAGTTAATTTCTGTTGAGTCATTTGAGGAAGTGAACTGAATTTCAATGTATGGCTGGAAAATTCCACATAGAAAACAATTAGCATTTGTTCAACTCCTGAATGGCATTGGCCCTTGCCCAGCTTGTTTCATTGTCCTCCTTTTATGTCAGGTAGTAAGTCTGCTGAATGTCATAACCTGGGTCTGAGTATTTGGCTGTTTGTGTTGACATCGCCCCCTGCTGTTTCCTGTGTGTGCTCCAGTAATCCTGGGGAAGTCTCACTACGTCCTCTACGGCCTGGTGGCTGCCATGCAACCCCGTATGCTGGTCACCTTCGACGAGGAGCTGAGACCGCTGCCCGTGTCCGTCAGGGTGGGACAGGTAAGCCTGCTGCTCACCCTATGCTCTTAATAAGAGTCTGGGTGATTAGCTTCATATTTAAAATGTAATGCTAGTTAAGGATGTAGCTTAGATGGTGTGATGAAGGCCGAAATGTCAGCACGATATGACGCGATGCTTTGCAAGTAAAATGTGCTGGAGATTCTTTTCATTTTTTTAACTATGGTTGAACATCTCTAATGCAAAGTAACGTGTAGATGTGCAAGTGCTTTTTACTCTCAAGATTAGGATGTAATGTCATAAGATGGTAGAGTGGACTCGACCTTATGGTTCATGTAATGTAATTGTTCCATAGGCGGTGGATGTAGTTGGCCAGGCCGGTAAGCCCAAAGCCATCACAGGTTTCCAGACCCACACCACGCCGGTGCTCCTGGCCCATGGAGAGAGGGCAGAGCTGGCCACAGAGGAGTATCTCCCCGTCACCCCCATCCTGGAGGGCTTTGTCATCCTCCGCAAGAACCCCAACTACGATGCCTAGATTGCGCCCTATTGTCCTCCCCTGGTACCCACGCTACTCTCCTTACCGGTCTCTCATTGGTAGCCCTCCCTGACTCTTTTAGACCTCGTATTTTACTACTTTATTCCATGTCTGAAAAGAGCCAGGAAGGCCTACCCTTCTTTCTCTTGTCAACAGCCTCTGTGAAAATAAATGGTTGTGTTCTGGGTGGTCAAACTGACTGGCGCAGGGAGTGGAAACTGTCCCCTCATTCACACTATTTAGATTGGATTCCTCTTTGTTCTGATCTAGGATCAGTTCCTCATAAATGTATTAAACCAGCTTTTTAGGCTCCACAAATATATAACTGATCTAGGGTCAGCTGTCAGAAGGGAACTGTGTTTAGCCTCTCCCTGCTTCTCATTCAGCCTCCAAAGCTACATTTTCACAGGCATCCCCAAAAATTTTTTTTCACTAATTGGTCTTTTGACTAATCAGATCATTTTCAGAGTAGGTCTGATTGGTCAAGAGAACAATTTAGTGAAAAAAAATATCAGATTTGGGCTGCCTGTGTAAATGCAGCCCTAGTGATGAACAACACACACTCAGTCCACATCAATAATACAACCGGTTTCTCTTTCCCACATGACAACCTCCTTTTTGTAATTAGAGCATGGAAAATGTCTTCTTCATCATTCAGTTTTGTTGGTTTTGTTACAGTACTGTAAAAGGTTCAAATAAAAGTTTCAGATCCAGTTGGTGTAATTGTCTGTTATACCTGAGGGACAAGTTTCTGAAAGATACATTTCATTACACAGTTGGCAGATCTGGATGGCTAATTATGAAACTGAGCAGTGGAGAGCTACTGAGGTGAGATTGGTAATGAACCCTCACTGCAGCAGAGGTTCTGAATACTAACTTGCTGGATGTTGCAGACAACGGTATGTAATGAACATTCGAAATACACATTTAAGGAAAGTAAATGCATATTAAACTGATACGTTTTACATATCTTAATAAACTTTTCAGACTGCACACTGACATCACAGACACCAATCTGGCCATGCCCATGCGAGCAAAAGCAACCATCTAGCCGCTAGTGATGAGTGTGTTTTATTGTGCGTGTATGAATTAGTTTTAATATTACACGAATACTGTACTGCACATTAGTTTGTGGTTTAGCAATTCGACGTTTCAACTAAAACGGGTAGTAGCTACAATCATACCGGCTTCCCTGTCACATGACTGATTAAACCGGAATTTGGCTACCGGCTTCCGGGACCGCCCATTTCGTCCGACTGCGGACTGAAGGAGAGAAAGGTAAATGTTATGATTTCCATCTATACTCTTTGCTAATTCAGAATTGTGTGAGAAACAAATTGACAAACCGCATTCATCCGCGCTTTTAAAATTGAAATTAAACCCAGTAGATCGATATGGGGGCTCGAGCTGTGTCTCCACTCCCAGACTGTGATTTTTCCTCTGTTAGCCCAACCAACCCCCACCCCAAAAAGAGATAGGACACCCCTTCCTACGAGGTGATAAACATTAGCCTACGAAAGAGAATTGACGAAGGCAGGAGATTGACAGACCGAATTAAAAACATCCATTTGAATCCCTTTATTAGCTAGCTAATACTATTCTAAACGTGTATAGCTAATTAATGGTAAGCAGTTTTCTACTATGCAGCTAGCGCTAACGTTATGAGAAACTGTCACATAATTTGCTCGGTTTGTGGTGAATAACTGTTTGTTTTCGGTAGCAACTTTTATGACACATGTGTTCTTTACTTTATTCTTGAGAAATGGACATTGAACCCAATCGTTCCTTACAAAAAAATATTGCAGTTTTGAACGTGCGGTAACTGCAGTCGACTTATTTTGGACGCAGCATACTGCACTCTGACTGCTATCTTGTTTCGTAAGGGTGGTAATGTTATAGTTGAAGTACCGGTAGTTAGTTGGTCGAGGAGGCATAATTTTGTCGCCTTCCCAGTCTGCACGTCTGTGTTGTAACTAGTTAACACTGTGGTTATGTGGTGCTTCCAAGACAACTGGGAATTCGGGGGGAAAAACGAGGTGAAATGATAATCGACATTCAAAACGCTTTGTCCAGTCGGTCGTTTTTATCCCCGAATTTCCAGTTGTCTTCATTGCACTGAAGTCGGAGACTTCAAGACAACTGGAAATTCGGGGATAAAAACGACCGACTGGACACATCGTTTTGAATGTCGATTATCATTTGACCTCGTTTTCCCCCCCGAATTCCCAGCTGTTTTGAACGCGGCATATTTATTTGTACATTTTATTTAACTAGTTAAGTCAGTTAAGAACAAATTCTTATTTACAATTACGGCCTATCTGGGAACAGTGGGTTTACTGCCTTGTTCAGGGGCAGAGCGACAGATTTTTACCTTGTCAGCTCGGGGATTCGAACCAGCAACATTTCGGTTACTGGCCAAACGCTCTAACCACAAGGCTACCTGCCGCCCCACATGTTTAACTGTGGCGTTTGTAATTTGACAGAGGGATATATTGTGGGATCTCCGTTTACTGAGAATACATATTGCTGATGCATGGACAATGTGGTAGGATCCACATTGGCAAGTTCGTTTATCCTTGGATCCCATGCGTAATGTTCAGAGGATGACACAGCATATCGAGGATGCTACCGTGCGGTTGAAATGGTACAGATGCTGATCAGTTTCCGGGTGGTAGTTGCCAGAGACTGGTTACCATCTTTTCGGTATTTGGGAGACCCCTTGCTTGTTAGCTGAATGCTAAACTCAGTTTTCTTATATATCCACCTCGATGTAAGAACGGAGTTGAGCGTTCCTCAGCTACATGCTTGCTAGCCTGCATGTAATTATATGCAGATTGAGCATTGTCCGTTTATGGTTGCTATAAATGTTGGCAAATTTGAAAATCAAAACCGATAAGAGAATAGAGTAGTACAAGAAGCAGGCTGCTGTGTGTGCGCATTGTGCCACACTTGCTGCGCGCGCTAAAGCCGGAGATTCACCCACGTGGTAACTCCAAAGTGGGTTTGGGGGAAAAATGGTTGCCACTAGTTAGCACAGCCTCAAAGTCAGAATTGGTTATATCGTAAAGAACTCTAAAATGTTTGCTTTTTGTTCTTAATTTAAGGTTAGGCATAATGTCGGGGCGGCAGATAGTCTAGTAGTTAGAGCATTGGACCAGTAACCGAAAGGTTGTTGAATCGAATCCCTGAGCTGACAGATTAAACATCTTTCGTTCTGTCCCTGAACAAGGCAGTTAACCCACTGTTCCTTAGTAGGCCGTCAATGTAAATAGGAATTTGTTCTTAACTGACTTGCCTAGTTAAAAAAAAAAAAAAAATGTTAGCAGTGTGGTTAGGGTAAATTGTAGAACTGGGCGGGGTTTATGACTTTGTGGCTGTGGTAACTAGTGACGACCGAAAAAGCTGTTGGAGCAACATGGCGCTGCACAGCAAAGCAATCCTACACGCCTTATCGTCTCACGTTACCGGAGCTTGTCAGAACTGAGGGTTTGAAAGTTATCCACTATCCGTAGACTGCATGCCTGTAGCTAGCAATATTACTGTGTGTATTGTGTGACAGTCGTCAGGTCTGCCTTGTTTGTTGTCCCGTGAATTTGTAGCTATGTATGTTTTGCGTGACTGATAAATTACCGGTGTATGGCTTCTAATGCTAATGTAGCGTAGGGAATAATACATTTGGCATTAGCTCAAATGCTTTGTTTGACTGCTCAACTATTCAGTCCGCAGGGGTGTCTGGCAAGATGTCTTTCTGTTGTAGTAACATCTGCATTAGAGAAGCGATTACTGATATACGGCGATTACCGACACGTGAACTTGGCTGAGAACCTCGGCTCAAAATGGATGCCGCTTCAGAGCCAGCTCGTGAGCCTTGAGGAAGCAGGCGAGCCATGATCCCAGATTTACCCCATTATTAATTAGTCCTCTACCAAATGCCTTTCTCTGAATAGCTTTGGCGCTCATATTGAATTAGTTATTGTAAATAATAACAATAGTGGTGGAATTGTGATGATGATCAATAACAAATGACTGATGTAGCTTGCCAAGTGTACGGTCATTGACTAGAACCTGTCTGGTCCTGGGTGAAAAGGGTTAGGAAGCCCTGGTGTAGGGAATGAGGTCACTCACCTGCAATGTTCTGAACGTTGTTGATCATACAAATCTACTTTACAGAGGACACTGTCATTCAATTCTGTCCAACAGATGTGAAGTTGTTCTTTATCACATTTCAATTTGAAATGCTCTCTGGGATGGGATCTGGCAGATGGGTAGTGATTGGAATGAGGTAATCTTTTTTTTTTGGGGGCATGACACACCACAATACTTTAGAAACAATTGGCCCCTGATGTCCCTCCGTAAGGCGTGTTATATTAAGCTATGGGTTACATATAAACATTATTTGGCAGTAGCTATGCGTGCAGTCTTGACAGGTGTCTTTTTCCTTCGTTTCCACCACAGAAATGCATTACTTTTTTGGCACTGCCATCGGCCCATTGACCTGGCTGGTACTGTTCAAAGAGTTACCTAGCTTTAGAGTTGAACAGACATTTCAGAGGTCATCACATCTAGTGTGTTTGTGCATGGCCATCCAGGCAGTACAGTGCTTTTAAGGCCGACTATTGGGTAGGCTAAGTTATATGTGAACAATGTCTGAGAATCAGAGGCTAGCAATTCAAACGTTACAAACATGACATGTAGATCTCACTGTTTAGTCATTCCCTTCAGCACTCTTGGGGTTTGAGACTGCGTAACAAACATTGTGTAAACTTCCCATGATACTACCATTCACACAGACTAACACCTAAAATTATCCATTAGTACATAGGTAAACACACCCACACACACACACACACCTTTTCTGCTTTGTTATGGCGACAGCCTGGGTCTTAGGCCTCTGTGCTCCCACCCACACTAGGTCATGGGGTCCGTGTTGGGGTTATGCATCGGTCTCTGTTGCATTGGTGGTTGACCATGAACGTCCCCGCCCCACACATACACATTCATCCCCCTCTGCTGCCTGTCAGGCCAGCTGGATGACTGGAACTGGTGGGTGTGGTCTCGGCTGGGTTTCACACATCCCCCCTCCCTTCAACCCCTTCTCCCTTGGGCTATCCTGCCTGGTCAGTTCTGCACTGCAGCACTATTGCTGCGGGAGTAGGACACATACTGAGTTTATTTAGTATGCACACAGTTAATGCTGCTGGAATAGGAGGTGATTGAGATATATGGTCATAGCTGTTTGCTCATCAGGGAACTCAACTGAATCCTTCATGTATGTGAAGTGCTCCCTCATCCTTCCAGAGGGAACAGTTTTAGGACTCAGCTATAGGGTGTGGCCCAAAACATAGGTCTCTTCCCCTCAGGGTGAATTAGTTTTTCATTAGCTGTCTTGCTGTCAGTTTGAGTGTGTCAGGGTAAGCACAGGGAGACCCTCCAAAAGGCTCTACACAGTCTACGCAAACCAAGGCGATGGAGGGCCGTTTGCATCACTCTACGTAGTTCTACGTACATTTGTGCGGCTGAATTTTTGGAACTTGACGCAAACTAACTCTTGTTGGCTTCTTTTGCGTAGACTGGAGAGACCTTTTTAGCTCCGGAGTGTCAACTCAGCACAAACTCACTTTCTGTCTCTGACCTTAACCAACTACGACCTCCTTTTTTAGAGACATTGCCATTTCCCTTCTAACTCCCCCACCGGTCTGAGGGTGTAGTAGTGCTAGTGGAAAATGTCTATTTCAACATTTCTTTAAGTTTGCTGTTCCACCTGTCCATTTGAAAGGTGCTGGGTTTATGTTTAGTGTGCTTTTCTTCTCTGTCTTATAGTCAGTGTTTGTTTTGGCTTCTTTCACCTGACAGAAGTGTAATTTCCCTTAGAAAACACTGACTCAGAATGACTCAGGGCTTTTCCCAACTGCTCTTTGTGTGTGGCTGAGACGGAGAGAGGGTGTGTGTCTACTGTTAATTCAAGAGTGAATGGCCGTTAGATGAAACCCAACATATTCTATCGGGACAATAGTAGTGATGGGGTGAAAAAAATCAATAGTTATATATTGCAATATTATTTTGGATGATATATCGATACTTTGACTCCAAGTATCGATTTGTAAAGCAATTAAATGCTAGATGGCTAAGACTATCAGGGGTTTTTATGCATAGAAAAGTCTTGGGTGGGCCTCCTATGTCTAAACAGTTACAAAATAGATAATAATAATCGCGTCCATGTGTATACGGAACGTATTCAGACCCCTTCCCTTTTTCCACATTTTGTTACGTTAGTCTTATTCAAAAATCTACCAAATAAAACATTTTCCTCATCAATCCACACACAATAACCCATAAAGGCAAAGCGAAAATCGATTTTGAGATTTTTGGGGGGATTATTTATATATATAAAAAAACGGATACCTTATTTACGTAAGTATTCAGAGCCTTTGCTATGAGACTGGAAATTGAGCTCCTGTTTCCATTAATCATCCATGATGTTTCTGCAACTTGATTGGAGTCCACCTGTGGTAAATTCAGTTGATGGCACATGATTTGGAAAGGCAAACACCTGTCAAAATACGGTCCCACAGTTGACAGTGCATGTCAGAGCAAAAACCAAGCCATGAGGTCGAAGGAGTTGTGTGTAGAGCTCCGAGACAGGATTGAGAGTCGAGGCACAGATCTGAGGAAGGGTACCAAAACATTTCTGCAGCATTGAAGGTCCTGAAGAACACAGTGGCCATCATTCTTAAATGGAAGACGTTTGGAACCACCAAGACTCTTCCTAGAGCTGGCCAAACGGAGTAATCTGGGGAGAAGGGCCTTGGTCAGGGAGGTGACCAAGAACCCAATGGTCCCTCTGACAGGGTTCCTCTTTGGAGATGGTTGTACTTCTGGAAGGTTCTCCCATCTCTGCAGCACTCCACCAATCAGGCCTTTATGGTAGAGGGGCCAGACGGAAGCCACTTCTCAGTAAAAGGCACATGACAGCACGCTTGGAGTTTGCCAAAAGGCACCTAATGGACTCTCAGACAATGGGAAACAAGATTCTCTGGTCTAATGAAACCAAGATTGAACTCTTTGGCCAGAATGCCAAGCGTCACGTCGGGAGGAAACCTGGCACCGTCCCTACGGTGAAGCATGATGGTGGCATCATCAAGAAAACTATTTAATCAACTTTAGACTAAGGCTGTAGCGTAACAACGTGATAGTCAAGGAGTCTGAATACTTTCCGAAGGCACTGTGTAGAGTACCAGTCAAGTTTGGACACACCTACTCACCTACTCATTCATTCTACATTGTAGAATAATAGTGAATACATCAAAACAATGAAATAACACATGTAATCATGTAGTAACCAAAAAAGTGTTAAACAATTCAAAATATATTTTAGATTAGCCACCCCTTGCCTTGATGACAGCATTGCACACCCTTGGCATTCTGTCAACCAGCTTCATGAGGAATGCTTTTCCAATAGTCTTGAAGGACATCCCACATATGCTAAGCACTTGTTGGCTGCTTTTCCTTCACTCTGCGATCCAACTCATCCCAAACCATCTCAATTGGGTTATGGTCGGGTGATTGTGGAGGCCAGGTCATCTGATGCAGCACTCCATCACTCTTCTTGGTCAAATAGCCCTTAAGCAGCCTGGAGGTGTTTCGGGTCATTGTCCTGTTGAAAAACAAACTGTTTTTGCTCTGTCATTATGGCATATTGTGTGTAGATTGATGAGGGGAAAAATAACAATTTAACACATTTTAGAATAAGGCTGTAATCTAACAATGTGGGGAAAGTACTTTCCGAAAGGCATTGGGTGTTGACATATAATTTTTCGAGATGGAAAAATGTTTTCAGTGTGAACTTAAATGACGAAAACAAGATTTAAAGTATGTAGAAAAGATAATGGACCTATATAAACTCAGCAAAAAATGACACGTCCCTTTTTCAGGACCCTGTCTTTCAAAGATAATTCGTAAAAATCCAAATAACTTCAGATCTTCATTGTAAAGGGTCTAAACACTGTTTCCCAAGCTTGTTCAATGAACTATAAACAATTAATGAATATGCACCTGTGGAACGGTCGTTAAGACACTAACAGCTTACAGACGGTAGACAATTAAGGTCCCAGTTATGAAAACTTAGGCCACAAAAGAGTTCTTTCTACTGACTCTGAAAACACCAAGAGAAAGATGCCCAGGTCCCTGCTAATCTGTGTGAACATGCCTTGGGCATGCTGCAAGGTGGCATGAGGACTGCAGATGTGGCCAGGGCAATAAACTGCAATGTCCGTACTGTGAGACGCCTAAGACCGCGCTACAGGGAGACAGGACGGACAGCTGATCGTCCTCGCAGTGGCAGACCATGTGTAACAACACATGCACAGGATCGGTACGACCGAACATCACACCTGCGGGACAGGTACAGGATGGCAACAACAGCTGCCCGAGTTACACCAGGAACGCACAATCACTCCATCAGTGCTCAGACAGTCCGCAATAGGCTGAGAGAGGCTGGACTGAGGGCTTGTTGGCCTGTTGTAAGGCAGGTCCTCACCAGACATCACCGGCAACCACGTCGCCTATGGGCACAAACCCACCGTCACTGGACCAGACAGAACTGGCAAAAAGTGCTCTTCGCTGACGAGTCGTGTTTTTTTCTCACCCGGGGTGATGGTCGGATTTGCATTTATCGTCGAAGGAATGAACGTTACAATGAGGCCTGTACTCTGGAGCGGGATCAATTTGGAGGTGGAGAGTCCGTCATGGTCTGGGGCGGTGTGTCACAGCATCATTGGACTGAGCTTGTTGTCATTGCAGGCAATCTCAACGCTGTGCGTTACAGGGAAGATATCCTCCTCCCTCATGTGGTACCCTTCCTGCAGGCACATCCTAACATGACCCTCCAGCATGACAATGCCACCAGCCATACTGCTCGTTCTGTGCGTGATTTCCTGCAAGACAGGAATGTCAGTGTTCTGCCATGGCCAGCGAAGAGCCCGGATCTCAATCCCATTGAGCACATCTGGGACCTGTTGGATCGGAGGGTAAGGGCTAGGTTCATTCCCCCCAGAAATGTCCTGGAAGTTGCAGGTGCCTTGGTGGAAGAGTGGGGTAACATCTCACAGCAAGAACTGGCAAATCTGGTGCAGTCCATGAGGAGGAGATGCACTACAGTACTTAACGCAGCTGGTGGCCACACCAGATACTGACTGTTACTTTTGATTTTGACTCCCACTTTGCTCATTATTAAATTTCTGTTAGTCACATGTCTGTGGAACTTGTTCAGCTCATGTTTCAGTTGTTGAATCTTGTTATGTTCATACAAATATTTACACCATGTGAAGTTTGCTGAAAATCAACACAGTTGACCGTGAGGGGATGTTTATTTTTTTGCTGAGTTTATTATTTTTAAGAACTAACAATCACCAAAATGAACCACATTCATTAGTATTTTTGTCGTGGCCTGGGGCCTCCATTAATTCTGTTATGTTTGCGTCACTCGGCTAGGGTAAATCATGGCAAAATGTGTAGAATTGCAGGAAATTGGCTTTACAACAGCACATTTTTCTTTGACTTGTGGAAATGTGTAGAATTGTAGGAAGTTAGGTTTTAACCGGCTACATTTTGTCACTGCGGACAACAGAAGGGCCTCAAATGTTCGGTTAGCGACCACTCCAATGGCCACGCTCACCACCTAAGCACCATTTCTGAACCAGAATAAACCCTGTCTAACTCTCATTGGCTGTACCTGTGCCAACTCCGGTATTTTTATCATATAGCTTGTTCTGTCTTTAAAATAGTGAGCCAACATGTTTTCAACACTTATTTTCATGACTGATCAAAACTCATTTTCTCATGCTCTCTTCGCTGTGCAGCAGACATATAGTGAGCAATAGGTATGTTTGGAACATCAAATCGCAATAAAATCGCAGTATTGAATCGCACTAACCTACATATAGAATTGTGAAATCGTATTGTGATGTCCCTGACAATTCCCAGCCCCTGACAATATGTCTGTCTCCTGGGGAATAGAATTGTATCCCCTGTGTACCAAACCATTGGATTCATAACTGAGATGACAATCTGACCTCTCTCTTTCTGACAGGGCGATCAGAGGACAGACGACCACCACATTGGCACACCACCGAGCCTTGCTCCCGTTCCTGGGACTAAACACGGTTCAAAGTGTGAGTGCTGATCAACAAAGCCTAAACACCGTTCTCTCTCTCGCATAGTCTATCCCTGATTTTCTCTTCACCTCCTCCACCCTCTTCCTCTCAGATTTCTGTACAAGTCCGAGTGCGCCCATGCAGAACCACATGAAATGAATAAAGCACCACAGCCTATAACGGGACCCCCCTCTGCCACCCACCCTGCCCCCTCCCCCGGACTCCAACGGGTAATGAGAATCTACTGTTTGTTTTAATTGGGGCTTCAATCTTGTCTCATGGTTGTTTGTCCAATCAGCAACCAATAGTGTTGATCACGGTCTCTCCCCTCCTTTCCTCTCCCTTTCACAGGCCACCTTCCCTCCTGGACAACCCCCCTCTGTTGTCTTTGCCACCCCACCTCCACAAATGAACCCAGCACCACAGCACCGACAGGTACACACTCCGTCACCCCACAGCTTCATTTAGTCCCTAGTATAGTGTCTTAATCCATTGGTAGGAATGTAGATCCTGCTTAGGGCTGTTGTGACCGTATTACCGCCACAACGGCGGTCAAGAGTCATGAAGGCAGTCAAATTCCAAGTGACTGTTTAGTAATTAGGCTTCTCCAAGCTCTGATGCTCCTGATGGTCATTAGTAGCCTACCAAACTTGCTAACTGCATGGTACTCAGCGCTGTAACACTTCATGTTGCGCAACATTTCTATAGGCTGTGCAATTGCATGAGACAACAGAGTGATGGCCTCTATTAAAAATAGGAGGATCCTATCAGCTTTCAATAGGCTAGGCCTACCAAATGTATTCCTCAAGTTTCCTAATATTAAGCACATGGCTTCTCTTTAAAACAGAAGTATAGCCTACCTGGCTGGCTTGAAAATGTACCACGGGAAAAGCCTCCTCCATTTGCTATTTAAGTGCATAGATTACTTGTATTTTTTCCCCCGCCCCTGTTTCGAGACGGGTGCATGACAATGGTACATTATAAATCAAAACACATTTAATATATATAATTTTGACTTTTTCGAACCACAGTCGCGCACCTCATGTAGTCTAGCCCATAGGCCTATATGTTTAATTAAGGTTTGTATCACAACTAAAGTGGCCAAATAACTTCTTAGAATTAAGCACATGAATCCTTCTTTACAAGTCGTGTAGAGCCTAATTGCCATAAATAAGCAGCGGTTGAGTTTCAAATGTAGTGAATTTTTTTACCATAAACATGCACCTTTTTATAATAAAAGCATTACATACATAATCGCATTTGTGGTCACTTTTGATAATGGTGTTTTCCCTCTAATGGAACATTGCTGCGCTTATAATGTGAAGAAATAGCCTAATAGTTTATCAACATTTTAAGCTACGTTCTGAAAAGTTGTCCGCCTCATTGCATAAAAAAATATTTATTGACGCTAGGGGTTGTATTAATTTGGGATCTATCGCATACCACAACTGTCCCAGACTTATTTATTTCTCGGACAGAATAGAATAGGTCAACTTTTGTACTATGGGAGATATTAGATTGACATAAGACTAGTGCTTTTGCTGTTCGTTAGGCCTACTCATCTACTCATCTTGTTGGATGACAAGAAGTAAATCTGGACAGTTCTTCCAATATCTTTAATATGCACCTCGGAATTGCAGAAGGATGCGCGCAGTTGCGTCCCTGATGTGTCTGTCTCCGCTTGTAACCTGGGAGAAAGACCCGATCACGTGCTGGAGAGCCATGTGAGTGAGAGGTGCTTCGGAGCACGCAGTACTCGGGGAGAAGGGAATTATCATCATTATATCTAGCCCAAGGGCACAACGGCCACTAGCCGCAAAAGGCATCGATTTTTGTAGAGAGCATTACAGCCACACAAAGGGCATGCCGCCAGGAAATTCGAGACATTATCAAGTGCTTGTCAAATTGTGAATGAGAGACTGATGAAGTGTGTACAGCCTGCGCAAAAATAACAAAGCAGAGCTCATGCCTTTTCACGCGACCTTTTTTCAAATCATTAGTCGCATCATGCAGCCTTACAATGTATTAATAATCTAAACATATATCCCAACGTTTGTAGAACTAAAGGTACATAAATAACTCTAAATTAAGCATATAGGAGTACTCAACACAGAATAGCCGCACGTGCTCACTCCCTCAAATCTTTTGGAGAAAATAGCCTTTCTATTTTATTCAGCTTTGTTCAATTGTATTCTTCATACTATATAATAATGCCACGGAATTCTAAGCAAATCTTGTCTGCTAAAAGAACTAGTGTAGCCCACAGCCATATGGCATATCCAGATCAGGACTTAATATAAGGACAACTCAGAGTATGCTATTCTGTTCTTCTGAAATGGACTACATTTTCTTCGTATCATGTTTCTTTAGACCTGTCTTAAATACATATTGGATTTATTTTGAAGGTGTGGGCTATATTACATGGATTTATTAGACTTTTTACAAATTTAAATATTCCAAAGGTCTGCATCAGTGGCTTTGGAAGCCAGGAGATGCTAAATGTGTTTGTTAATTAACGGTCAACAATCACAGGCTGACGAAATGTCATGACAGCCATAATCGTGCTACGTGTAAACTTTCATTCTTTCCTCTTGATACCATCTCTTACTGTTTAGTGTTCAGTGAGTGTACGTTCCACACTCCAACCTGTCATTGTTACTGCTAGAAGGCAAAATCATTCTCTCAGATGAGACCTGTATTGTGTTCTGAATCCTCTTGTTGAGCCCTGCTCCATGCCTGCCTATCTCTCACTCTGTGTGTGTGTGTGTGTGTGTGTGTGTGTGTGTGTGTGTGTGTGTGTGTGTGTGTGTGTGTGTGTGTGTGTGTGTGTGTGTGTGTGTGTGTGTGTGTGTGTGTGTGTGTGTGTGTGTGTGTGTGTGTGTGTGTGTGTGTGTGTGTGTGTGTGTGTATCGAGGAGGGTTGTGTCTGCTGCTCTCCAGCTGGTGTCCTATGTGGGTTTAACCTCTGACCTGTGACCTGTCTTGCTCTCCTTTTCTAGTTTGCCCCCGGGCCCCGTGCTTTACACCAACAGGTACTAACAGCCTAACCAGGGACTTGGGTGGGCTGGGTTGAAATAGGGGGCAGTGTAGAGTTCTCTCTATACTTGCATTTCCTGTCTTTCTAAACTGTTTTTGAGCACTGAATGTTGTAAAATCTACACGTTTATTATGGTAGGCTAAGAGATTGAATCTGCTGTAGAATCCTATTCCAAAAGTATTCTGGGATATCTTGGCTCTGGGATCCCTCATTCATTGGGAACTTGTCATGTTCACACACACACCAGGATTTCCGTTAGCGGGTAATTATTGGCTTTTGTCCGGTTACATCTAATTATTTGTATTAAAAAAAAATAAGCCATAAATTAAATTGGCTCCAGACAATTGTCCAGGGGGAGAGAAAAAAATTATAAGTGCGAAATAATGCTTTTTAGGCTATTCATTGATGGAAATACCAGTCGATGGAAATACATTTGACTGGTCATGCTTATCGGTTTGTAGGCTAATTTGCATAATTTAGTGGAATTAAATTGGCCTGTGTGTACATTATATTCATTATGTATCTTATTTATTACACGCATACAGATACAGAGCCTTTGAGTAGAAAATCATCTGTCAAACAGCACAAGAGCTGCTGCTGCTGCGTTCCAAGTTGTTTTGAAGGCGGCATCAAACTGCAACATAAGGCAGACTTCATCAGCACGTCACACACCACTTTGCAATGAGCTGGAGGCAATGTGCTGTTAGAAGACATAGACATATACGTTTTAATACATACACTGAACAAAAATATAACATGAAACAATTTCAAAGATTTAATTGAGTTAGAGTTCATATAAGGAAATGAGTTAGGCCCTAATCTATGAATTTGGTCACAAATACCTTAACATTTAAACAATAAATAAAAGTATGGATGTGGATCAGAAAGCCAGTCACTATCTGGGATGGATCTCAACACAGTATCTCTGTGCATTTAAAATTGCCATCAATAAAATGCAATCGTGTAAGTTGTCCGTAACTTATGCCTGCCCATACCGTAACCCCACCGCCACCATGTTCACAACATTGACATCAAAAAACCGCTTGCCCATCCGACGCCATACACGCTGCCTGCCATCTGCCCAGTACAGTTGAAACTGTGATTTATCCGTGAAGAGCACACTTCTCTAGCGTGCCAGTGGCCATTGAAGGTGAGCATTTGCCCACTGAAGTCGGTTACGTCGCCGAACTGCAGTCAGGTCAAGACCCTGGTGAGGACGACAAGCACGCAGATGAGCTTCCCTGAGATGGTTTCTGACAGTTTGTGCAGAAATTCTTCGGTTTGCTCAAACCCACAGTTTCATCAGCTGTCCGGGTGGCTTATCTTAGACGATCCCGTAGATGAAGAAGCCAGACGTGGAGATGCTGGGCTGGCATGGTTACATGTGGTCTGCGGTTGTGAGGCCGGTTGGACATAATTTCTCTAAAACGACGTTGGTTGCGACTTATGGTAGAGAAATGAACATTCAATTCTCTGGCAACAGCTTTGGTGGACATTGCTGCAGTCAGCATGCCAATTGCATGCTCCCTCAACTTGAGACATCTGTGGTATTGTTGTGTGACAACTGCACATGTTAGTGGCCTTTTATTGTCCCCAGCACAAGATGTACCTGTGTAATGATCATGCTGTTTAATTAGCTTCTTGATATTCCTAACCTGTCAGGTGGATGGATTATTTTGGTAAAGAAAAAATGCTCACTAACAGGGATCTAAACACATTCTTCACAACATTTGAGAATAAGCTTTTTGTGCGTATGGAACATTTCTGGGATATTTTTATTTCATCTCATGAAACATGGGACCACTTTACATATTGCGTTTATATTTTTGTTCAGTACATTGAGGAATTTCTTACCTTGCTTCAAAGTAGCCTATTAGATCTCCTCTCTTTTAAAATGTTCATCTCTGTCACATGAAAGTGCTTGCATGTGCTGTGCGCTTTTGACAACTATGGTTTCTGGCTAATTCCCGACTGCATTGTGTGCATTGTTGCGCTTATAATGTGAAGAAATAATCTTTTATCAACGTTTTAAGCTAAAAGTTCTGATCTGTTGCGTCAGACTCATTGCTTTCTGTTTGTTTTTATGTAGCCTAGGCCTGCTGGTTGTATGAGTCTGTTTGGAATAGGCTATTTCTTTCTCAACAAGCTGACCAATAAAATAAGTAGCATAAACTTTTCTACTCTTGATTGACATAGACTATTGATTTTGCTGTTTGTTACTCTTCTTGCTGGCTGAGGAAAAGTTAAATAGGAAAACAGTTATTCTAACATGTTCAAAGTGCACATCAGAATTCAGTAAGAAGGACCGTACATCGTTGCATTCTCCACTTGCATGTTCTGTTAATATGAATGACCATATACTAAATGTGATTTTTGTCATTCTGAGCACAGTGCCCTAATCAGGTTATGCACCCAATGCATATTGGTCTGGTAAATAACATTTAAAAAGCCAAATGTCCGGCGCCACATTTTCCTAACGGAAACCCTGACACACACACACACCGACTCAGTGTTCTATGTTAGCTTTGACATGGACACAGTTGCTCACACACCTGCATTTTTAAAGGACAATGGATGCATGCTGCTTGTTAATTCACTACTGTGGGGGTAGGTTCTCTGCTTTCTATCAACTGACTGCTGCTCTCTCTCTTCCCCCCTCTCATTCTCTCTTCCCCCCTCTCATTCTCTCTTCCCCCCTCTCATTCTCTCTTCCCCCCTCTCATTCTCTCTCTCCCCCCTCTCATTCTCTCTCTCCCCCCTCTCATTCTCTCTCTCCCCCCTCTCATTCTCTCTCTCCCCCTCTTTTCAATCTCTCTCCCCCTCTTTTCTCTCTCTCCCCCCTCTCATTCTCTCTCTCCCCCTCTTTTCTCTCTCTCCCCCTCTTTCTCTCTCTCCCCCTCTCTTTCTCTCTCTTTCTCTCTCTCCCCCCTCTCTTTCTCACTCTCCCCCCTCTCTTTCTCACTCTCCCCCCTCTCTTTCTCTCTCTCCCCCCTCTCTCTCCCCCCTCTCTCCCTTGCGTCCGTGTGCATTCACGTGGTGTCTGTGGGATGTGCTGCTGAAGGGAGGATTCAGGTCACTGCAGGTAACACTTCTCCTCTTCTTTTTCCAGAGGAGTCGGTCTGTCTGTAGTTGGCAGTGTTCGTGCCTGTGGTCCTGCCATCATTTTTTGGCTTTAGTTTTGCTTAAAGAGACGCATCAGAATGTAAATGAAGCAACACAGAACGTTCTAGTTTTATTCGGTCTTTAGCAGTTTGAATTCTGCCTTTATGAACAGGCTGTTAGTGTCAGAACAGACTGTTAAATTGTTGTAGTATAAACTGCCATAAGGAATGGCAAGGGGAAATATAATAGCCCTCATTTAACGTTTTAATTGTTGAATGTTCTTTACAAAAGAGGACTTTTCCATAACTTGTTCCTCTCCTACCTCTCCAGCCGTACTACAGCCGGCCCAGTCTGCCCAGCAATGCCCCCCGGGTGCCCCCCAGCAGCACGGCAAGGCCTGTGGCGCCCACACACGTCTACCAGCCGGGCCAACAGATGATGATGATCCCCTCACAGCAGATCCCCTTCCCCAACCAACAGGGCCCCGCCTACTTCATACCCGGACAGGTAACTTCACCCCGCCCCTTCCACCAGGGTGCTCCATCTATACTAGGGGCCACTGTCATTCTCTTTACTCAGACATTCACTATACCTTTTGGGACTGTTCCTTTGCACCAGGCAAGCTCAATCAAACGCAGCTATGGTATTTGGAAAGAAAGGAAATGCTTTTTGAAACCAGGTCTGGTAGCAACTAGCAAGGCAGTCCCCCTCCCCGTCTGTGAGGGAGGCCCCACATGGAGTGGTCTGGTGACCCTGGCTCAGGGACAGATTCTGCTGAGTCTGGCCTCCGCTCTATGGAGCCAGTGCTGGGAAAATGCCCCTCTCCCCTTCCCCAGGCGATCAGCTGACCCTCCAGTCCCTTCCTGATTGTGCAGTGCTTAAAAGCACCACAGAGAAAGAGAGACGGATGGCTGTTACTGTGTGTTAGAGGGAGGTGGAGGGGTGCAAGTTAAACCTTCAGAGAGGTTTTCCTGCCTTGCCTGTGTGTGGGACAAAGAAAGGTATAGGTATCTGTGTGTTGAATGAGTTAGATCAAATACTAGTTGGCAGGCTGTCTTAGCACCTTTTCCATCCTACTCATTGTTTTGAAGTTGAATTTTAGCTTGCCTTTAATACTCTGGGCTTGGGGAACATTCTACAATGTACCTTTTTAGATAATATCTAAACCATTCTGTCATGTCTCTCTCCCTCAGTACCGGTCAACGTACGTGGCCACCCCTCAGCAGTACCCGGTCCCACCGGGCAATCCAGGCTTCTACCCAGGCACCAGCCCAGCTGAATATGGCACATATGGTAAGAGGCTCTGTTTGGGGCCTTGCCTGCCGATACCCACCTTTACCCAAAACCACAGGCCTCAGCTTAACACTGCTCTCTCCTGGACACACTGAAAACAGGGATGTCAATTCCTGAGATTAATTTAAATGTATTTTCAACAGAATTTCAATTGACTAAATTCAAGTGAAATTGATTTCAACCCTGACACACAGGTCAAATTCCAAATCTGTTACTTATTTCGGCACAAATAAGTAATTCCCAACAGTGTTGTCTGTTCCAAATTCCTTAACTTCCCTGTTCATTTTATCTAGTAAAGAAGGCCTCTGGGCTGGTGATGCAGAGTATGACTGCCCTCTAGTGGTATGTGTTTGCCAGTACAGGGGCTATAGAAAGCTCACTGGTTGTCCTGAAAACAAGCTTGGTGACCCTGCTCACAAGTCTGTGTGCTATGTAGTGGCTTAGTCTGTCTGCACAGTTGAACAGTGACCAGCCATGGGCAGAGCAGTCCGTATGTGGAGTCTACTTTAGAAATGTTAAGTCTTGACATGCATTACTCCAACATGGTATACAAGAGAGAGGGGGGAGTTGATGTGTGGTTGCTTGTGTGTGTGTGTGGATATATTTCTGCATATCAATATTTCTGTGTGTGTACTTTGTATAGATCTGGTCAGATGTCATTGTAGAGCTGTTTTTCGACTGCAGACTAGAAATCTTTCTTCCTTCTGAGCTAGAACATTTAGAGGAGTGAGCACATTTTCTGAATTTTTCCCTCGTGCTGCCAGTCTAATAGATTTAGCTTGTGTGCTCATGTTAGTCACGTGCTCGCTCAATGACTCACAAAGGTACTGACTCATGTTCTCTCACACCTGGCTAACACATGCACTGTCACACACATGCACCAGTCTCACACTGACATTGACTCCCTTTTTGTTTGGGCCTCTGCAACCATGGACAGACAGATAAATGTGCACAGAGCCTCTGCCTGTATGCGTGTGTGTTTTGAGACCGCAGTGCAAAGTTTGGGGGCAGGAATGTATTTGAGTCTGCTCCAGTAGGCTTCTGGCTGAGACCAAGACCAGGAGGAAGGGAAGTGAGTGTGACCTCAGGCTTAGCTCACTGGTGCTTCTTCCAGTTTTGGCAGCAAATACTAGTGTTGAGGCTGGTGCTCT
Organism: Salvelinus namaycush; assembly: GCF_016432855.1. Taxonomy (NCBI): domain Eukaryota; kingdom Metazoa; phylum Chordata; class Actinopteri; order Salmoniformes; family Salmonidae; genus Salvelinus; species Salvelinus namaycush. Next base: position 14,902,765 of record NC_052329.1, read on the forward strand.
GGAGGTGTGTGAAACTCAAATACCTCCCCCTCAGTGCCTCACAGATTTGCCTTGCTTCCATTATGCCCCCTAGCTCCTTCTCCCATTCGCTGTTTTAAAATACCTGAAAGGACTGGATATGTGTAAGCAGTATGGTGATGGCTCCGCCGGCCTAGCTCTTCAGTAGGCAAAGTGGAACTTCCGCTCGACTGTTTTCACCTACACAGTCCTTTGAGATTTTCACACCTGAGGGAGTGGGAACTAGAGGGCAAGATGGAAGCAGATTGAGTACATGTTAGCTGGTGACAGATTGACATTGAAAGGGGCCTATGTAGTGCGTTAGTGATCATTCCAGAAATGCCTCTTCATTTCATCCCCTCAAGCCCACACACTAGATTTGACATGCCCAGTTTATCAAAACCAATTTTATGTCACATGCGCCGAGTACAACAGAATTCACCTTACCGTGAAATGCTTACTTACAAGCCCTTAAACAACAGTGCAGTTCAAGAAATGGTTAGAAAAATATTTACTAAATAAACAAAAAAATACTTTTTAATTGTAACACAATAACGAGGCTATATACAGGGGTACCGGTACCAAGTCAATGTGCTGGGGTGCAGGTTAGTCGAGGTAATTTGTACAGTTAAAGTCGGAAGTTTACATACACTTAGGTTGGAGTCATTAAAACTCGTTTTTCAACCACTCCACAAATTTCTTGTTAACAAACTATAGTTTTGGCAAGTCGGTTAGGACATCTACTTTGTGCATGACACGTAATTTTTACAACAATTGTTTAGACAGATTATTTCACTTATAATTCACTGTATCACAATTCCAGTGGGTCAGAAGTTTACATACACTAAGTTGACTGTGCATTTAAACAGCTTGGAAAATTCCAGAAAATGATGTCATGGCTTTAGAAGCTTCTGATAGGATAATTGACATAATTTGAGTCAATTGGAGGTGTACCTGTGGATGTATTTCAAGGCCTACCTTCAAACTCAGTGCCTCTTTGCTTGACATAATGGGAAAATCAAAAGAAATCAGCCAAGACCTCAGAAAAAAAATGGTATACCTCCACAATTCTGGTTCATCCTTGGGAGCAATTTCCAAATGCCTGAAGGTACCACGTTCATCTGTACAAACAATAGTACGCAACTATAAACACCATGGGACCACGCAGCCGTCATACTGCTCAGGAAGGAGACGCGTTCTGTCTCCTAGAGATGAACGTACTTTGGTGCGAAAAGTGCAGATCAATCCCAGAACAACAGCAAAAGGACCATGTGAAGATGCTGGAGGAAACGGGTACAAAGGTATCTATATCCACAGTAAAACGAGTCCTATATCGACAACCTGAAAGGCCGCTCAGCAAATCAAATTGTATTTGTCACATGCAGATGTTAATGCGAGTGTAGCGAAGTGCTTCTAGTTCCGACCATGCAGTCATATCTAACAAGTAATCTAACCTAACAATTTCACAACAACTACCTTATACACACAAGTGTAAAGGAATGAATAAGAATATGTACATAAAAATATATGAATGAGCAATGGCCGAATGGCATAGGCAAGATGCAGTAGATGGTATAGAGTACAGTATATACATATGAGATGAGTAATGTCGGGTATGTAAACATTATATAAAGTGGCATTGTTTAAAGTGGCTAGTGATACATTTATTACATCAATTTTTTATTATTAAAGTGGCTAGAGATGAGTCAGTATTTTGGCAGCAGCCACTCAATGTTAGTGATGGCTGTTTAACAGTCTGATGGCCTTGAGATAGAAGCTGTCTCTCGGTCCCCGCTTTGATGCGTCTGTACTGACCTCGCCTTCTGGATGATAGTGGGGTGAACAGGCAGTGGCTCGGTGGTTGTTGTCTTTGATGATCTTTTTGGCCGTCCTGTGACATCGGGTGGTGTAGGTGTCCTGGAGGGCAGGTAGTTTGCCCCCGATGGTGCGTTGTGCAGACCTCACTACCCTCTGGAGAGCCTTACGGTTGTGGGCGGAGCAGTTGCCGTACCAGGTGGTGATACAGCCCGACAGGATGCTCTCGATTGTGCATCTGTAAAAGTTTGTGAGTGCTTTTGGTGACCAGCCGAATTTCTTCAGCAGCCTTCTTCACCACGCTGTCTGTGTAGGTGGACCATTTCAGTTTGTCCGTGATGTGTACGCCGAGGAACTTCAAACTTTCCACCTTCTCCACTACTGTCCCGTCGATGTGAATAGGGGGCTGCTCCCTCTGCTGTTTCCTGAAGTCTACGATCATCTCCTTTGTTTTGTTGACATTGAGTGTGAGGTTATTTTCCTGACACCACACTCCGAGGGCCCTCACCTCCCTGTAGACCGTCTCATCGTTGTTGATAATCAAGCCTACCACTGTAGTGTCGTCTGCCAACTTGATGATTGAATTGGAGGCGTGCATGGCCACGCAGTCATGGGTGAACAGGGAGTACAGGAGAGGGCTGAGAACACACCCTTGTGGGGCGCCAGTGTTGAGGATCAGCGGGGTGGAGATGTTGTTACCTACCCTCACCACCTGGGGGTGGCCCGTCAAAGTCCAGGACCCAGTTGCACAGGGCGGGGTCGAGACCCAGGGTCTCGAGCTTAATGACGGGTTTGTAGGGTACTATGGCGTTAAATGCTGAGCTGTAGTCGATGAACAGCATTCTTACATAGGTATTCCTCTTGTACAGATGGGTTAGGGCAGTGTGCAGTGTGACTGCGATTGCGTAGTCTGTGGACCTTTTGGGGCGGTAAGCAAATTGGAGTGGGTCTAGGCTGTCAGGTAGGGTGGAGGTAATATGGTCCTTGACTAGTCAAAGCACTTCATGATGACGGAAGTGAGTGCTACGGGGCGATAGTCATTGAGCTCAGTTACCTTCGCTTTCTTGGGTACAGGATCATTGGTGGCACTCTTGAAGCATGTGGGAACAGCAGACTGGGATAAGGATTGATTGAATATGTCTGTAAACACACCAGCCAGCTGGTCTGCACATGCTCTGAGGACGCGGCTGGTGATGCCGTCTGGGCTGGCAGCCTTGCGAGGGTTAACACGTTTAAATGTTTTACTCATGTTGGCTGCAGTGAAGGAGAGCCCGCAGGTTTTGGTAGCGGGCCGTGTCAGTGGCACTGTGTTGTCCTCAAAGCGAGCAAAGAAGTTTAGTTTGTCTGGGAGCAAGACATTGTTGTCAACGACGGGGCCGGTTTTCTTTTTGTAATCCGTGATTGACTGTAGACCCTGCCACATACCTCTCGTGTCTGAGCCGGTGAATTGCGACTCTACTTTATCTCTATACTGACGCTAAGCTTGTTTGCTTGCCTTGCGGAGGGAATAGCTACACTGTTTGTTTTCGGTCATGTTTCCGGTCACCTCGCCCTGATTAAAAGCAGTGGTTCGCGCTTTCAGTTTTGCGCGAATGCTACCATCAATCCACGGTTTCTGGTTGGGGAATGTTTTAATAGACGCTGTGGGTACAACATCACCGATGCACTTGCTAATCAACTCGCTCATCGAATCAGCATATTCATCAATGTTATTGTCTGACGCTATGAGGAACATATCCCAGTCCACGTGATCGAAGCAATCTTGAAGCATGGAATCCGATTGTTCGGACCAGCGTTGAACAGAACTGAGCACGGGCGCTTCCTGTTTTAGTTTCTGTCTATAGGCTGGGAGCAACAAAATGGAGTCGTGGTCAGATTTGCCGAAAGGAGGGCGGGGGAGGGATTTATATGCGTCGCAGAAGTTAGAATAACAATGATCCAGGGTTTTGCCAGCCCGGGTCGCGCATTCGATATGCTGATAGAATTTAGGGAGCCTTGTTTTCAGATTTACTTGTTAAAATCGCCATCTACAATAAATGCAGCCTCAGGATATGTGGTTTCCAGTTTACATAATTTGACTCTAACTTCTTTCAGGGCCATCAATGTGTCTGATTGGGGCGGGATATACACAACCTTGATTATGATCGAAGAGAATTCTCTTGGTAGATAATGCGGTCGGCATTTGATTGTAAGGAATTCTAGGTCAGGTGAACAAAATAACTTGAGTTCCTGTATGTTGTTATGATCACACCACGTCTCGTTAATCATAAGGCATACCTTCTTCATACCGCCCTTCTTACCAGAGAGATGTTTGTTTCTGTCGGCGCGATGCGTGAAGAAGCCGGGTGGCTGTACCGACTCTGATGTATCCCGAGCGAACCATGTTTCCGTGAAACAAAGAACGTTACAATCTCTGATGTCTCTCTGGAAGGCAACCCTCGCTCGGATTTCGTCTACCCTCTTGTCAAGAGACTGGACATTGGCAAGTAGTATGCTCAGGAGCAGTGCGCGATGTGCCCGTCTACGGAGCCTGACCAGAAGACCGCTCCGTCTGCCCCTTCTGCAGTGCTGCTGTTTTGGGTCGCCGGCTGGGATCTGATCCATTATTCTGGGTGGTGGACCAAACAGAGGATCCGCTTCGGGAAAGTTGTATTCCTGGTCGTAATGTTGGTGAGTTGACGTTGCTCTTATATCCAATAGTTCCTCCCGACTGTATGTAATAAAACCTAATATTTCCTGGAGTAACAATGTAAGAAATTACACATAAAACAAAATACTGGATAGTTTCCTAGGAACGCGAAGCGAGGCGGCCATCTCTGTCGGCGCCGGAAGGAAGAAGCCACTGCTCCAAAACCGCCATAAAAAAAGACAGACTACGGTTTGCATTTGCAAATAGGGACTAAGATCGTACTTTTTTGGAGAAATGTCCTCTGGTCTGATGAAACAAAAATAGAACTGTTTGGCCATAATGGCCATTGTTATGTTTGGAGGAAAAAGGGGAACGCTTGCAAGCCGAAGAACACCATCCGAACTGTGAAACACGGGGGTGGCAGCATCATGTTGTGGGGGTGCTTTGCTGCAGGAGGGACTGATGCACTTCACAAAATAGATGGCATCATGAGGGAGGAAAATTATGTGGATATATTGAAGCAACATCTCAAGACATCAGTCAGGAAGTTAAAGCTTGGTCGCAAATGCGTCTTCCAAATGAACGATGACACCAAGCATACTTCCAAAGTTGTGGCAAAATGGCTTAAGGACAACAAAGTCAAGGTATTGAAGTGGCCATCACAAAGCCCTGACCTCAATCCCCTAGAAAATGTGTGGGCAGAACTGAAAAAGCATGTGCGAGGAAGGAGGCATACAAACCTGACTCAGTTACACCAGCTCTGTCAGGAGGAGTGGGCCAAAATGAACCCAACTTATTGTGGGAAGCTTGTGGAAGGCTACCCAAAACGTTTGACCCAAGTTAAACAATTTAAAGGCAATGCTACCAAATACTAATTGAGTGTAATGTATACTTCTGACCCACTGGGAATGTGATGAAATAAATAAAAGCTGAAATAAATCATTCTCTCTGCTATTATTCTGACATTTCACATTCTTAAAATAAAGTGGTGATCCTAACTGACCTAAAACAGGGAATCTTGGATTAAATGTCAGGAATTGTGAAAAACTGAGATTAAATGTATATGTAAACTTCCGACTTCAACTGTAGGTAGGGGTAAAGTGACTATGCATAGATCATAAACAGCAGTGTAGAAACGGGTGGGGGGGGCAATTTAAATAGTCCAGGTGGCCATTTCATTAATTGTTCAGCTGTCTTACGGTTTGGAGGTAGAAGCTGTTAAGCCTTTTGGACCTAGACTTGGTTCTCCGGTACCGCTTGCCGTGCGGTAGCAGAGAGAACATTCTCTAACTAGGGTGGCTGGAGTCTTTGACAATTTTTTTAGGCCTTCTTCTGACACCGCCTAGTATATAGGTCCTGGATGGCAGGAAGCTTGGCCTCTGATGTACTGGGCCGTACACACTACCCTCTGTAGCGCCTTACTGTCGGAACCTGAGCTATTGCCATACCTGGCGGTGATGCAGCTGGTCAGGATGTTCTTGATGGTGCAGCTGTATAACCTTTTGAGTAATCTGGGGACCCATACCAAATATTTTCAGTCTCCTGAGGGGGGAAAAGGTGTTGTCGTGCCCTCTTTGCGAATATCTTGGTGTGTTTGGACTAGGGTTGCACATTTTGGGGAATATTCAGAGGTGGAAACTTTCTGTGGGAGTTAACGGGAATAGATGCAAATTAATATTAATACCATTCAAATGTAGTTGCTTTTTGCATTGGATATATTTACCATATCATATGGAGACAGAAACATAAACCTTTTACCTTATCAAATGTAGACAATTTCAAATGATTAAATCCTTCCAATAGAAATAAAAACAATTTAGTTACGAATTGAACTTTAAATGAGTTGACTCTTCACATGGGATGATTTCACTGAACAATAAAAGGGAATGTTAACTTCTCTAGGGTATGTGGGACGGTAGCGTCCCACCTCGTTAACAGCCATTGAAACTGCAGGGCGCCAAATTCAAAACAACAGAAATCCCATAATTTAAATTCCTCAAACATACAAGTATTTTACACCATTTTAAAGATACACTTGTTGTAAATCCAGCCAAAGTGTCCTATTTCAAAAAGGTTTAACGACAAAAGCACACCAAACGATTATGTTAGGTATGAGCCAAGTCACAGAAAAAGACAGCAATTTTTCCAGCCAAAGAGAGCAGTAACAAAAAGCAGAAATAGAGATAAAATGAATCACTAACCTTTGATGATCTTCATCAGATGACACTCATAGGACTTCATGTTACACAATACATGTATGTTTTGTTCGGTAAAGTTCATATTTAAATAAAAAAATCTGAGTTTAGACGGGACGCTACTGTCTTACTTGGCAAAAAGCCTGAGAAAATGCAGAGCGCCAAATAAAAATTAATTACTATGAAAATTACTATAAAATCAAACTTTCATTAAATCACACATGAAAGGTATCAAATTAAAGCTACACTGCTTGTGAATCCAGCCAACATGTCAGAATTCAAATAGGCTTTTCGGCGAAAGCATACGATGCTATTATCTGAGCATAGCATCATAGTAAACAAAAGAGAGAAAACATTTCAACCCTGCAGGCGCGACACAAAACGCAGAAATAAAAATTCATAATAATAATAATTCATGCCTTACCTTTGACGAGCTTCTGTTGTTGGCACTCCAATTTGTCCCATAAACATCACAAATGGTCCTTTTGTTCTATTAATTCTGTCGATATATATCCAAAATGTCCATTTATTTGGCGCGTTTGATCCAGAAAAACACAGGTTCCAACTTGCTCAAACGTGACGACAAAATATCTCATGTCAAACTACTTTTGTAATACAACTTTAGGTATTTTTTAACGTTAATAATCGATAAAATTGAAGACGGGATGATCTGTGTTCAATACCGGAGGAAAACAATGTGTAGCATGCTTTCTGGTCTCCCGCCTCTAACAAACAGGACACGTCGAGTGACTCTCGTTCAAGATGGCCGTACTTCTTCATTACACAAAGGAATAACCTCAACCAATTTCTCAGGACTGTTGACATCCACTGGAAGCCGTAGGAACTGCAAGCAGGTTGCTTAGAAATCTGGTTTCCCAATGAAATTCATTGAAAAGAGAGTGACCTAAAAAACAAAATCTGAATGGTTTGTCCTCGGGGTTTCGCCTGCTAAATAAGTTCTGTTATACTCACAGACATGATGCCAACAGTTTTAGAAACTTCAGAGTGTTTTTTTATCCAAATCTACTAACAATAAGCATATCTTATCTTCTGGGGATGAGTAGCTGGCAATTGAATTTGGGTATGCTTTTCATCCAAACGAGAAAATGCTGCCCCCTACCCTAGAGAGGTTAAATGATCCCCAATGATCCATCGCATCTCTCAAAAACATTTTCAATATACATCTGTAAAATTATATTCTAGAAGCTAAAGCTTTGGCTGTCTTCCTCTCAGGCTTCCAAGTCTTCCCCCTGAACCTCCTCAATGTCCACCTCTTGAACATAGGACTCTGTGGCCTCATCTTCACTGTCACTTTCCAACCGATGGCTCGTTGTCAGGCTCAAAAAGCCTCAAATTTTGACAACCCTTGTATTGGTCAGCCTATTGCGTGCTTTGGTGTGTGTGTTCCCAAACAAGGACCAGTGGCGCTCTGAGGCGGCTGATGTTAGTGGGATTTGGAGGATGATGGAAGCAACAGGGGAAAGAGCCTCAGATCTTCAAAGTCCCTTCCACCAGGTGGCTGATGAGATGTTGGCATGACTGCCATATTGCATCTCCATCCCAAAGCCCTTGCTTGGAAGTGTACTTCGCCAGACTGCCAAGAACCTTGCCCTCATCCAGGCCAAGGTGGCGAGACACGGTAGTGATGACACCATAGGCCTTATTGATCTCTGCACCAGACAGGATGCTCTTGCAAGCATACTTGGCGTCCAACATGTACGCTGTGGCATGTATGGGCTTCAGAACTGCAGTTTCCTCTGCTTGGAGCAACAGTGAAGTGGGCAGGGCAGTACGGATTTCTTCTCTTACATCTGCAAGCAGAGTTTGAACATCAGACAGGATGGCATTGTCTCCCTCAATCCGTGCAATGGCTACTGCTATAGGTTTCATGAGTTTCAGGCTGCTTACCACTCTCTCCCAAAATACATCATCCAGGAGGATCCTCTTGATGGGGCTGTCCATATCGGCAGACTGTGATATGGCCATTTCTTGGAGAGACTCCTTCCCCTCCAGGAGACGGGTGTTGCTTGGCAGCTTCAATGTGGCGCTCTTATCCTTCTCATTTTGCTTCATGAGGTAGATTGCTGCTATAACTTGATGACCCATCACATACCTAACCATTTCCTTGGCTCTTTTGTAGAGTGTATCCATTGTTTTCAGTGTCATGATGTCCTTGAGGAGCAGATTCAATGCATGAACAGCACAGCCAATGGGTGTGATGTGAGGGTAGGAGTACTCAACTTTAGACCAAGCAGCCTTCATGTTCGCAGCATTGTCTGTCACCAGTGCAAATACCTTCTGTGGTCCAAGGTCATTGATGACTGCCTTCAGCTCATCTGCAATGTAGAGACTGTTGTGTCTGTTGTCCCTTGTCTGTGCTCTTGTAGAATACTGGTTGAGGGGTGGAGATGATGTAGTTATTTATTCCTTGCCCACGAACATTCGACCACCCATCAGAGATGATTGCAATGAAGTCTGCTTTCTCTATGATTTGCTTGACCGTCACTTGAACTCTGTTGAACTCTGCATCCAGCAAATGAGTAGATAAAGCATGTCTGGTTGGAGGGGTGTATGCTGGGTGAAGAACATTCAGAAATCTCTTCCAATACACATTGCCTGTGAGCATCCGACTTGGAACAGTTGCATACACAGCTCGAGCAAGACATTCATCAGCATTTCTCTGACTACGTTCCTCAATTGAGTCTAAAAAACGTTGGATTCCAGGAGGACCATGAGCTGTTGCTATCGATAAGGTGTCTGATTCATCATTTTCACCTTGAATAGAAGTAGAGGGACTTTTGTCAGAGGTTGCTTGTTGTGAGCGCTGAGGGAACTTTATGCACTTGGCCAGATGATTCTGCATCTTTGTTGCATTTTTCACATATGATTTGGCACAGTATTTGCAAATGTACACAACAAACATGAGTAAAAAATAACCCAAATACAATTCCATGTACAGATAAATAGTTAAGCAGTTAGATTAAACAACTTCTTTGTAAGAACTGTTTTAAAATGAAACATGTATGGAAACAGGTGAATTAACACTTCTCAGTTAGCAGGCTCAAGCAAGCTAAAATCCACATGGTAGCAAAAACAAACTACTAGAAATTGTTAAGATAGAAATTATTTAAACACACTTTGCTCTAGGCACCCAGTATTTTAATCAAAATTTACCAGAAAGCTTGTAGTCCTTGCCTCAGACAGTGTAGTAGTGTGGGCTCAATAGCATCTCGTTAGTGTGCAAGATCTTGAGAATCAGCTGTACATGTGATGGAAGATTGCACTGTGCATGCAGAGGGTTGCAATTCCATTGAATTGGGAATAGTTTAACCAAAATATGCCACAAGACCTAGAATTGCCTTGTGTATCCCACAAAAAAAGGTTCACTGTTATAAGCTAACTTTATTGATGAATTTAAGCAAAATTCCCAAAATTCCCGGGTTTAACTTCCCATTGAAAAATTCAGGAAATTTACTGGTAAATTTCTGACCCTTTGCAACCCTAGTTTGGACCATGAAGGTTTGTTAGTGATATGGACACCAAGGAATTTAACTTCTTATGGCTGCAATCCTGTTAACGGGATGATATGACAACAGCCAGTGAAAGTGCAAGGCGCCAAATTCAAACAACAAAAATCTCATAATTAAAATTCCTCAAACATACATTTATCTTATACCATGTTAAAGGTAATCTTGTTGTTAATCCCACAAGTGTCCGATTTCAAATAGGCTTTACAGCGAAAGCACCACAAACGATTGTTAGGTCACTGCAAAATCACAGAAAAACAGTCATTTTTCCAGCCAAAGACAGGAGTCACAAGAAGCAGAAATAGAGATAAAATGAATCACTAACTTTTGATGATCTTCATCAGATGACACTCATAGGACTTCATGTTACACAATACATATGTTTTGTTCGATAAAGCTCATATTTATATCCAAAAACCTCAGTTTACATTGGCGCCATGTTCAGAAATGCCTCCAAAATATCCGGAGAAATTGCAGAGAGCCACGTCAAATAACATAAATACTCATCATAAACTTTGATGAAAGATACATGTTTTACATAGAATTAAAGATACACTTGTTCTTAATGCAACCGCTGTGTCAGATTTCAAAAAGCTTTACGGCAAAAGCACAATATTCAATAATCTGAGAACAGCAATCAGCCACAAAAGGAAGCCATACAGTTACCTGACAAATTGTGCAGTCAACAAAACTCATAAAAAGCATTATAAATCTTCACTTACCTTTGCTGATCTTCATCGGAATGCACTCCCAGGACTCCCACTTCTACAAGAAGTTTTCGTTTTGTTCGGTAATGTCCATCATTTATGTCCAAATAGCTATTTTTGTTAGCGTGTTTGGTAAACAAATCCAAAGTCAGAAAGCGCGTTCACTAAAAGCTGACAATGTCAAAAAGTTCCGTAAAAGTCAGTAGAAACATGTCAAATGATGTATTGAATCAATCTTTAGAATGTTTTTAACATAATTCTTCAGTAACGTTCCAACCGGAGAATTACATTGACTTCAGATATGCGATGGAACAGAGCTCCCTCTCATGTGAACGCGCATGGTCAGAGCATGGCCAGGTCATGGTAGACCTGACTATTTCCTGTATCCTTCGGCCCCACTTCACAGTAGAGGCATCAGACAAGGTTCTACAGACTGTTGACATCTAGTGGAAGCCGTAGGAAGTGCAAACTCATCCATATCCCACTGTTTGTTCAATAGGGGCTGTGTTGAAAATCTACCAACCTCAGAATTCCCACTTCCTGTTTGGATTTTTTCTCAGGTTTTTGCCCTGCCATATGAGTTCTGTTACACTCACAGACATCATTCAAACAGTTTTAGAAACTTCAGAGTGTTTTCTATCCAATATGAATAATAATATGCATATATTAGCAACTGGGACTGAGGAGCAGGCAGTTTACTATGGGCTCCTCGGTGCACCTTTCATCCAAGCTACTCAATACTGCCCCTGCGGCCATAAGAAGTTAACTCCCGACCCGCTTGACTACAGCCCCGTCGATGTTAATGGGGGCCTGTTCGGCCCTTCTTTTCCTGTATTCCACGATCACCTCCTTTGTCTTACTCACATTGAGTGAGAGGTTGTTGTCCTGGCACCACACTGTCAGGTCTGACCACCTCCCTTTTGGCTGTCTAATTGTTCAGGCCTACCACTGTTGTCGTCAGCGTACTTAATGATGGTGTTGGAGTCTTCCTTGGCCACGCTGTCGTGGGTGAGCAGGGAGGGAGTACAGGGGGACTAAGCACGCATCCCTGAGGTGCCCCAGTGTTGAGCATCAGTGTGGCAGATGCTGCTTCAGTGTTGCTTGCCTCGAAGCAAGCATAAAAGGAATTTAGCTGGTCTGGTAGGCTCGCGTCACTGAGCAGCTCGCGGCTGGGTTTTCTTTTTTATACGTAATAGTTTGCAAGCCCTGCCACATCCGAAGAGCGTCAGAGTGTGCGTAGAATTATTCAATCTTAGTCCTGTATTGATGCTTTGCCTGTTTGATGGTTCGTCTGAAGGCATAGTGGGATTTCTTATAAGCGTCCGGATTAGTGTCCCGCTCCTTGAAAGTGGAAGCTCTAGCCTTTAGCTCAGTGCGGATGTTGCCTGTAAGCCATGACTTCTGGTTGGGATATGTACGTACGGTCACTGTGGGGACGACGCCATCGACGCACTTATTGATGAAGCCGGTGACTGTGGTTGTATACTCTTCAATGCCATTGGATGAATTCCGGAACATATTCCAGTCTGTTTAGGCAAAACAGTCCTGTAGCGTAGCATCCGCATCATGTGACCACTTCTGTATTGAGCGAGTCACTGGTACTGCCTGCTTTCGTTTTTGCTTCTAAGCAGAATCAGGAGGAAAGAATTATGGTCAGATTTGCCAAATGGAGGGCGGCCAGTTGCTAATAGCCTTGTACTAAGCGCTCTATTGTCCCTCTTATCAGTCTGACATTATTGCAATCGAAAATCAAATACTTAATGAGAGCCCTGGCATTCAGAGTTTGAGAGCCAGCTCCTCATAGCTGGCATGAAAATTAAGCGTGAGAAAAGTGTCCTCCAATTTCTATTCAAGTGCATACAAATGGCGTCTTTTTTTGCCCCTCTTCCGACAGGTGCAGCATAATATCCCATTCTAAATCAACTAATATCGCACACAATTTTTTTACATACCAAATTAAATTGAGAATAGTCTGACAGGTGAGAATATTATCGCTGGTGAATGATGCCCAGCGTGTGCAGTCTAAAGAGGCAAGGAACAGTGCATTACTTTCAAATTCAAATCAGTTTTCTTTTTTAGTTTGACATTTCAAATCAGTTGCATGCATCATTTAGCCTATTCCATAGGTCTATATGTTTTGATAAGGTTTGTATCACAACTAAAGTGGCCAAATAACTCCGAACGTAGCCTATAAGTCTAGGACCCCTGGAACACGTTTAGAGAGCCCATCGTCTACAAAGCCCAGTGAAACACCTGTTCTTATAAGGCCAGTCATTGCACAATCATGTGTGAAAACAGAGTTTTGACTGGCCACTATTTAAGAGGATCCCAGCTTTCTTTTGCTGCAATGTTTATTGCTAAATTCTTAAAATTAAACACATTCATCCCGCTTTACAACCAGTATAGACTACCTGGCATATTAAAAAGTATGTTGACACCTGCTCGTCCAACATCTCATTCCAAAATCATGGGCATTAATATGGAGTTGACCCCCCCCCCTATTTACTGCTACAACAGCCTCCACTCTTATGGGAAGGCTTTCCACTACTGGTTTTCATTCAGCCACAATAGCATTAGTGAGGTCGGGTACTAATGTTGGGTGATAAGGCCTGGCTCGCAGTCTGCTTTCCAATTCATCCCAAAGGTGTTCAATGGGGTTGAGGTCAGAGCTCTGTGCAGGCCAGTCAAGTTCTTCCACACCGATCTTGACAAACCATTTCTGTATGGACCTTGCTTTGTGCACAGGGGTATTGTCATGCTGAAACAGGAAAGGGCCTTCCACAAACTATTGCCACAAAGTTGGGAGCACAGAATCATCTTGAATGTCATTATATGCTGTAGCATTAACATTTCCCTTCACTGGAACTAAGGGACCTAGCCCAAACCATGAAAAACAGCCACAGACCATTATTCCTCCTCCACCAAACTATACATTTGGAACTATGCATTGGTGCAGGTAGCATTCTCCTGGCATCCACCAAACTCAGATTCATCCATCGGACTGACAGATGGTGAAGCGTGAGAACGCGTCCAATGGCGGCGAGCTTTACACCACTTGGCATTGTGCATGATGATCTTAGGTTTCTGTGCAGCTGCTCGGCCATGGAAACCAATTCATGAATCTCCCGGTCAACAGTTTATTGTGCTAACGTTGCTTCCAGAGGCAGTTTGGAACTTGGTAGTGAGTGTTGCTACTGAGGAAAGACCATTTTTACGCGCTACGCACTTCAGCACTCAGCTGTCATGTTCTGTGAGTTTGTGTGGCCTACCACTTCATAGCTGAGCCTTTGTTGCTCCTAGAAATTTCCACTTCACAATAACATCACCTTATTGTGTGGGACACTTTTTTTTAAATGTGCCTTTTAGAGGCCATGCAATTCAGTACTCATCTATAAAACAAAAGCAATTTAGATCAAAAGAGTCCATATTAACAAAGGAAATTGAAGGACTAACAGTACAGTTAGATAGCAATAAAAACGGTGCCATAGAGGCACAGAATAAGTTAGAGGGAAAATAAATGGAGCAACCTATTCAAGAAAGATCCAGTTCAATATATTATAAAAATAAAGTGAACTGGATGGGATAAGTTATTATTTCTCTGTCTTCAACATAGAAATTCTACCAATTTTTTTTTTATTGACACTTGTTACAAAAGGATTTACACATGATTCACCAAACAATATTTTGAAAGAGGAAGTAAAATAAGCTAATTGTATGGATTTTTTCCCTGTTAATAATGTCAAATTAACATCTGTACAGAAAGACTCATGTGAAGGCCAAATTACAGAGGAGGACCTTATTGATGCAATTAAAGCCTTTAAGGCTGGTAAAACTCCAGGGCTGGATGGCATATCAGTGGAAGTATACCAAACTTTATTTGATATACTCAGAGGACCATTATTATCATTATTACCACTCCCATCTTAACTGTAGATTATCGGACACGCAACAAGGTCTGATTTCATTATTACTGAAACAGGATCCAAGTGGTGTGTGTATATATAAAGATCCAGTCCATTGAAAAAATGGAGGCCTCTTAAACTTGTTTTTGCATCACGAGGTGTGATGCAAAAATTCAAGCTAAATGCTTGGCGCATAGAATTAAAAAGGTATTGACAGATATTATTCAACCTAATCAGACAGGTTTTTTACATGGACGATACTTTGGAGATAATATAAGACAAGTACTGGAAACAATAGAATACTGATTTTGAAAAGGCTTTTGATAAAGTATGAATAGTTTATATATAAATGCCTAGAATATTTCAGTTTTGGAGAATCTCTTATTAAAATGCTTAAAGTTATGTATAGTAACCCTAGGTGTAAAATAGTAAATAATGGCTAAATCTCAGACAGTTTTAAACTATCAAGAGGAGTAAAACAAGGTTGTCCACTATCGCCATATCTATTTATTATTGCCATCCAAATGTTAGCTGTTAAGATTGAATCCAACAATAATATTAAGGGATTAGAAATCCGTGGCTTAATAACAATGGTGTCATTGTACGCTGATTCGTGTTTTCTTTTAAAACCACAATTAGAATCCCTCCATAGCCTCATAGAGGTTCTAGATACTTTTTCAAACCTCTTTGGATTAAAACCAAATTATGATAAGTGTACTATATTATGTATTGGATCACCAAAAAATTCAACTTTTACATTACTGTGTAGTTTACCAATAAAATGTTCTGACGGGGATGTGGACGTACTCGGTATACAGTGGGGCAAAAAAGTATTTAGTCAGCCACCAATTGTGCAAGTTCTCCCACTTAAAAAGATGAGAGGCCTGTAATTTTCATCATAGGTACACTTCAACTATGACAGACAAAATGAGGGGGGGAAATCCAGAAAATCACATTGTAGGATTTTTAATGAATTTATTTGCAAATTATGGTGGAAAATAAGTATTTGGTCACCTACAAACAAGCAAGATTTCTGGCTCTCACAGACCTGTAACTTCTTCTTTAACTTCTACTTGGTCACAATCCCGGATCCGGGAGCACCCCCATCAGTAAAAAAGCTGACTAGCATAGCCTAGCATAGCGTCACAAGTAAATACTAGCATCTAAATATCATTAAATCACAAGTCCAAGACACCAGATGAAAGATACACATCTTGTGAATCCAGCCATCATTTCTGATTTTTAAAATGTTTTACAGGGAAGACAATATGTATTTCTATTAGCTAACCACGATAGCGAAAGACACAACTTTTTTTTCTCCACCATTTTTTTCCTGCATAGGTAGCTATCACAATTTCGACCAAATAAAGATATAAATAGTCACTAACCAAGAAACAACTTCATCAGATGACAGTCTTATAACATATTTATTGTATAGCATATGTTTTGTTCGAAAAATGTGCATATTTCAGGTATAAATCATAGTTTTACATTGCAGCCACCATCACAACTCTCACCAAAGCAACTAGAATAACTACAGAGACCAACGTGAATTACCTAAATACTCATCATAAAACATTTATGAAAAATACACAGCGTACAGCAAATGAAAGACAAAGATCTTGTGAATCCAGCCAATATTTCAGATTTTTTAAGTGTTTTACAGCGAAAACACAATATAGCATTATATTAGCTTACTACAATAGCCAACCACACAACAGCATTGATTCAAGCCAACAATAGCGATAACGAATAAACCAGCAAAAGATATACATTTTTTCACTAACCTTCTCAAACTTCTTCAGATGACAGTCTCATAACATCATATTACACAATACATATAGAGTTTGTTCGAAAATGTGCATATTTAGCGGCACAAATCGTGGTTATACAATGAGAATAGTAGCCAAGCTGCCAACAAAATGTCGGGAGAAATCTTGGGAGAGGCACCTAATCTAATCATTAACTAATCATAAACTTGACTAAAAAATACAGGTTGGACAGCAAATGAAAGATACATTAGTTCTTAATGCAACCGCTGTGTTAGATTTTTAAAATTAACGTTACTACGACATACAGCGTGCGTTAAAGCGAGACCGCACCGAAATTAATGGCGGAATAGTAGGTCAACATTTTTCAACAGAACAACGAATTAACATCATAAATACTTCTTACTTTTTGATGAGCTCCCATCAGAATCTTGGGCAAGTTGTCCTTTGTCCAGAGGAATCGTTGCTCGGTTGTAGATTGTCGCCTTCAACTTTGGAATTAGCAGTAAACATTAGCCATGTGGCGAAGACGTGTCCAACTCACTATAACGCAGCACTAAGAAATATCCGAAAATCGCAATATACTGATATAAACTGATATAACTCGGTTTAAAATAACTACATTATGATGTCTTTAACACCTATATCGAATAAAATCAGAGCAGGATATATCTAAGGCCTATAACGGGAGCTTTCCAGAACGCAATCCTGAGGTCTGTCTTGCGTCATGGCGAATGATGAAAAGACTGCACCCCACGTTCCCAGACCATTTATATGGCCTCAGATCTGCCTAGCAACTCCATTCCAATTCTCACTATTTGCTGACATCTAGGGGAAGGCGTATGCAGTGCATCTCGACCAATAGAAGACATGCAAATGAATAAACTGACCCCAGAACTGCCTGCCTGATTTCAGATTTCTCACTTCCTCACAGGAAAATTGCTCCAACTTGAGTTCTGTTTTACTCACAGATATAATTCAAACGGTTTTAGAAACTAGAGTGTTTTCTATCCAATAGTAATAATAATATGCATATTGTACGAGCAAGAATTGAGTACGAGGCAGTTTAATTTGGGAACGGAATTTTTACAAAGTGAAAACAGCACCCCCTATTGAGAAAAGGTTAAGAGGCTCCTCTGTCCTCCACTCGTTACCTGTATTAATGGCACCTGTTTGAACTTGTTATCAGTATAAAAGACACCTGTCCACAACCTCAAACAGTCACACTCCAAACTCCACTATGGCCAAGACCAAAGAGCTGTCAAAGGACACCAGAAACAAAATTGTAGACCTGCACCAGGCTGGGAAGACTGAATCTGCAATAGGTAAGCAGCTTGGTTTGAAGAAATCAACTGTGGGAGCAATTATTAGGAAATGGAAGACATACAAGACCACTGATAATCTCCCTCGATCTGGGGCTCCACGCAAGATCTCACCCCGTGGGGTCAAAATGATCACAAGAACGGTGAGCAAAAATCCCAGAACCACACGGGGGGACCTAGTGAATGACCTGCAGAGAGCTGGGACCAAAGTAACAAAGCCTACCATCAGTAACACACTACGCCGCCAGGGACTCAAATCCTGCAGTGCCAGACGTGTCCCCCTGCTTAAGCCAGTACATGTCCAGGCCCGTCTGAAGTTTGCTAGAGAGCATTTGGATGATCCAGAAGAAGATTGGGAGAATGTCATATGGTCAGATGAAACCAAAATAGAACTTTTTGGTAAAAACTCAACTCGTCGTGTTTGGAGGACAAAGAATGCTGAGTTGCATCCAAAGAACACCATACCTACTGTGAAGCATGGGGGTGGAAACATCATGCTTTGGGGCTGTTTTTCTGCAAAGGGACCAGGACGACTGATCCGTGTAAAGGACAGAATGAATGGGGCCATGTATCGTGAGATTTTGAGTGAAAACCTCCTTCCATCAGCAAGGGCATTGAAGATGAAATGTGGCTGGGTCTTTCAGCATGACAATGATCCCAAACACACCGCCCGGGCAACGAAGGAGTGGCTTCGTAAGAAGCATTTCAAGGTCCTGGAGTGGCCTAGCCAGTCTCCAGATCTCAACCCCATAGAAAATCTTTGGAGGGAGTTGAAAGTCCGTGTTGCCCAGCAACAGCCACAAAACATCACTGCTCTAGAGGAGATCTGCATGGAGGAATGGGCCAAAATACCAGCAACAGTGTGTGAAAACCTTGTGAAGAGTTACAGAAAACGTTTGACCTCTGTCATTGCCAACAAAGGGTATATAACAAAGTATTGAGAAACTTTTGTTATTGACCAAATACTTATTTTCCACCATAATTTGCAAATAAATTCATTAAAAATCCTACAATGTGATTTTCTGGATTTTTTTTTCTCATTTTGTCTGTCATAGTTGAAGTGTACCTATGATGAAAATTACAGGCCTCCCTCATCTTTTTAAGTGGGAGAACTTGCACAATTGGTGGCTGACTAAATACTTTTTTGCCCCAATGTACATATCCTGAAAGAAAGAAATGATTTCACTTCAATAAATGTTTATAGAAAGTTAGCAAAAATAGATAAGCTCTTGCTACCATGGAAGGGAAAATACCTGTCTATTTGTGGAAAAGTCACCCTGATTTAACTCTTTAGTCATATCACAGTTTACCTATTTGCTTATGATTTTGCCTACCTGCTTTTTCAATTATATAAACAAAAAATATTCCATTTTATTTGGAATGGCAAGCCAGACAAAATTAAACGGGCCTATTTATATAACAAATATTAATTCGGAGGGCATAAATTATTAAATATTAAAAGCGTTAGACCTCTCACTAAAGGCATCAGTCATACAAAAGTTATACTTAAATCCGAAATGGTTCTCTAGTAAATTAGTAAGAATGTCTCACCCCATGTTCAAGAATGGACCTTTTCCCCTTTATTCAGATTACAACTGCTCACTTTCGGTAATTTGAAAACCAAATCATCTCCAAAATATCGTTCTTTTTTAAACAAGCCTTAGAAAGTTGATTACAATTTCAGTTTAATCCACCTGAAAAGACAACAAATAATACAACAAATATTGTGGTTAAACTCAAATATACTAATTGGTGATAAACCCTTATTTTTCAATACATTTTTTTAAAAAGGTATAATTTTTGTAAATGATATCATAAATAAGACCGGTGAAGTTGTCACACATGCAGCTAACACAGACATATGGAAATGTCTGCTCTACCCAAAATTATAACCAACTAATTGCAGCATTACCACAAAAATGGAAGAGGCAAGTACAAGGGGGAAAGTAAGGAACTTGTCTGTCGGCTCTGCATTAAAGACCATAAATGGTTAAAGAATATTGTGATAAATAAAAACATAGACCAATTTAATTTAACCTCTCTTGGGCACGTGAGACGGTAGCGTCCCACCTCTTCAACAGCCAGTGAAACTGCTGGGCGCCAAATTCAAATACAGAAATACTTATTATAAAAATTCAGAAAACGAAACATATTTTACATAGGTTTAAAGATTAACTGCTTGTGAATCCAACCACGGTGTCAGATTTTAAAAATGCTTTACGGCGAAAGCATACTTTACGATTATTTGAGAACATAGCCCACTAGACAAATCATTACAAACAGTAGCCAGCCAGGTAGAACAGTTACACAATTTATAAATAGAGATAAAATGAGTCCCTTACCTTTGATGATCTACATATGGTTGCACTCAGCAGACATTCATTTACTCAAATGTTCATTTTGTTCGATAAAGTCTCTTTATACCCAAAAACCTCTGTTTTGTTTGCATTTTCTTCAGTAATCCACAGGCTCAAACGCAGTCAAAACAGGAACACAAAAAAATCAAAATTGTATCCATAAAGTTCATAGAAACATGTCAAACAATGTTTATATTCAAACCTCAGGTTGTTTTTAGCCTCAATAATCGATAATATTTCAACCGGACAATAACGTCGTCAATTTAAAAGGTAAACAAGAAACGCACTCTCTCGGTCTGGCGCAGGAAAAAGCTCTGTGACACGGCAGGGTCCACTCATTCAGACTGCTCTTACTTCTTCATTTTTCAGAATACAAGCCTGAAACAATTTCTGAAGACTGTTGACATCTAGTGGAAGGCATAGAAACTGCAATTTGAGTCCTAAGTCAATGGATACTGTATTGGCATTGAATAGAAACCTACAAAACCAAAAAAAATAACTACTTCCTGAATGGATTTTTCTCAGGTTTTCGCCTGCCAAATCAGTTCTGTTAAACTCACAGGCACACTTTAACAGTTTTGGAAACTTTAGAGTGTTTTCTATCCAAATCTACCAGTTATATGCATATCATATATTCTGGGCCCGAGATGCAGGCAGTTTAATTTGGGCATGCATTTCATCCAAAATTCTGAATGCTGCCCCCTACCCTAGAGAAGTTAAGGACCACAAATGTACAGCTTTGCCATATAAATGGCAAAATAGTTTGGAAGAGATTTTCGATGTACCGATTCCGTGGCACATGGTTTATGAATTGACACGCAAAACAACGCCGGATTCAAAACTTCACATTTTTCAATTTAAATTATTATACAAAATTCTTGCAACCAATAGAATGTTATATATATATATATATATATATACATATATATACATATATATACATATACATATATATACATATATATATATATATATATATACATACAATCTTCCCTGCTCTGCAGATTTTGCTGCGAGGGGGCAGAGTCATTAGATCATTTATTTTTGTGCTGTTCATATGTAGCTGATTTTTGGTCTTAGGTCCAGGAATGGCTGAAGAATTGCAACATTTACCTAAAACTAATGCTCCAGATGGCAATAATGGGTGATTTGAAAAGTCATAGTCAATCGATCAATAATATAATTATTTTAGCAAAAAATTGTATCTTTATTTTACCATCTGTAGAAGCTATGCGAATCGAAAGGTTCCGTACTTTTGTGAAGCATCACAGTGCAGTTGAAAAATATATGGCGACTAGAAATCCAAAATATGGTGTTAAGAGATAGATGGGAGGGATTGAATGGACCTGAAGGGTGGGGATAATAACACGATAAAAATGTAAAACATACAGGGTCTGTAAAATGTAAATAGGTTCAGACATTTTGTGAAATAGCACAGTTACAAATAGAAATCAAACTGGATGGACATCAGAAATGTTGGAATGCCAGGACTAAAATTCTAATAAAATAAAACTATTGTAAAATAGATTGTGCCTGTAAAATGTGTATAAACTGAAGGTAGAAGCCTAATTGTTATTGTTTATTAGTTTACTCCAATTGGGGGAGGGGTGGTAAGGTTTGCGGGGAATAATAAAGGTATATTCTAAGAAAAGTGTTTGTATACATGTGTTTCTGTGTATATGTATGAATGTTTGTGTGTGTACGAATGTTTGTGTGGAGAGAGCCAGAGAGAGAGACTCCCAAAAATATATGGGGGATTGGAAATGATGTAGACAATTACATTGATGGAAGCAACAAT
This sequence comes from Salvelinus namaycush, assembly GCF_016432855.1. Classification (NCBI taxonomy): domain Eukaryota; kingdom Metazoa; phylum Chordata; class Actinopteri; order Salmoniformes; family Salmonidae; genus Salvelinus; species Salvelinus namaycush. Next base: position 14,924,783 of record NC_052329.1, read on the forward strand.
CTATCCGCAATATTAAAGCTGATCCACACCCTGAGAAAATAAAAAATAACAGCACTTAGTTGACCGGGGCAGTTCTAGCAGGGTAGAAATTTGTCGAATTGACTTGTTGGAAAGGTGGCATCCTATGACGGTGCCATGTTGAAAGTCACTGAGCTCTTCATTAAGGCCATTCTACTGCCAATGTTTGTTTCTGGAGATTGCATGGCAGTGTGCTTGATTTTATACACCTGTAAGCAACGGGTGTGGCTGGAAAAAGCCGAATTCACTAATTTGAAGGGGTGTCCACATACTTTGTGTATATTAGTTGGCCGTACTGTATGTAAAGACCACAGCCCAAGTTGTAAATCTGCAGTGGGGCTATTGAGACTTGCTTCACTCTGCTTTAGGTATGATCATCTCCCTAGAAAATGTGTGCATGGCCTGTTCTTTTTTTAGGATGTCGTATGGTTGTTGCATCTTTATCAGCCACGTCGTAAGGTTGTCATGGTGTGTGTGTCACTCTTTTTTCCAGAAGTCACATGTCCTGAGGTCAGTCTGACACACAACCCTCTTCTTCACTTGTCATATGACAAGGAGACGAGAACTTGGTTTCAGCAACCCACACACACACTAGAGCCCTGATGAGACAGCAACATGTTTTCTTTTTTTATTTAACCAGACTTAATTCGTGAGAAAATTGGGGGGAAATACAGTTGGTTTCTGCTTGCATCTTTCAGTGTGAATACGATAAGTGTTTGTTTGGGCCCTCTTTTGGTGAACTAGTAGGTTTACTCTGTTTCGTCAATACACCCTCCTGGAGGTGGAACCAGGCATGGTTTGGGTCTGCCATATTTTTCCACAGCTAAGGTGTATTCTTTAGAGGTCGACCAGTTAATCGGAATGGCCGATTTAATTAGGGCCGATTTTCATAACAATCGGTAAAAGGTGTTTGCCGATAAAAAATAAAATATATTTTTTTAAACTTTATTGAGAAAAACACTTATTTTCAATGACGCCCTAGGAACGGTGGGTTAACTGCCTTGTTCAGGGGCAGAACGACAGATTTTTACCTTGTCAGCTCGGGGATTCGTTTTTGCAACCTTCCGGGTTACTAGTCCAACGCTCTAACCCACCTGCCTCTCATTGCACTCCACGAGGAGCCTGCGTGGCAGGCTGACTACCTGTTACGCGAGGGCAGCAAGAAGCTAAAGGTAAGTTGCTAGCTAGCATTAAACTTATCTTATAAAAAAACAATCAATCTTAACATAATCACTAGTTAACTACACATGGTTGATGATATTCCTAGTTTATATAATCGATGCGGTGCCTGTTAATTTCTCATTGAGTCACAGCCTACTTTGACAAACGGGTGATGATTTAACAAGCACATTTGCGAAAAAAGCACTGTCGTTGCACCAATGTACCTAACCATAAACATCCATGCCTTTCTTTAAAATCAATACACAAGTATATATTTTTAAACCTGCATATTTAGTTAATATTGCCTGCTAACATGAATTTCTTATAACTAGGGAAATTGTAACTTCTCTTGCGTTCCGTGCAAGCAGTCAGGGTATATGCAGCAGTTTGGGCCGCCTGGCTCATTGCGAATTGTGTGAAGTCCATTTATTCCTAACAAAGGCCGTAATTAATTTGCCAGAATTGTACATAATTATGACATAACATTGAAGGTTGTACAATGTAACAGCAATATTTAGACTTAGGGATGCCATCCGTTAGATAAAATACGTAACGGTTCCGTATTTCACTGAAAGAATAAACGTTTTGTTTTCGAAATGATAGTTTCCGGATTCGACCATTTTATTGACCTAAGGCACGTATTTCTGTGTGTTATTATGTTATAATTAAGTCTATGATTTGATAGAGCAGTCTGACTGAGCGATGGTAGGCACCAGCAGGCTTGTAAGCATTCATTCAAACAGCACTTTAGTGCGTTTGCCAGCAGCTCTTCGCAATGCTTCAAGCATTGCGCTGTTTATGACTTCAAGCCTATCAACTCCCGAGATTAGGCTGGTGTAACCGATGTGAAATGGCTAGCTAGTTAGCGGGGTGCGCGCTAATAGCGTTTCAATCGGTGACGTCACTTGCTCGCAGACTTGGAGTAGTTGTTCCCCTTGCTCTGCAAGGGCTGCGGCTTTTGTGGAGCGATGGGTAACGCTGCTTCGAGGGTGGCTGTTGTCGATGTGTTCCTGGTTCGAGCACAGGTAGGAGCGAGGAGAGGGACAGAAGCTATACTGTTACACTGGCAATACTAAAGTGCCTATAAGAACATCCAATAGTCAAAGGTATATGAAATACAAATGGTATAGAGAGAAATAGTCCCTATAATTCCTATAATAACTACAACCTAAAACTTCTTACCTGGGAATATTGAAGACTCATGTTAAAAGGAACCACCAGCTTTCATATGTTCTCATGTTCTGAGCAAGGAACGTAAACGTTAGCTTTCTTACATGGCACATATTGCACTTTTACTTTCTTCTCCAACACCTTGTTTTTGCATTATTTAAACCAAATTGAACGTTTCATTTTTTATTTGAGGCTAAATAGATTTTATTGATGTATTATATTAAGTTAAAATAAGTGTTCATTCAGTATTGTTGTAATTGTCATTATTACAAATACATTTTTAAATCGGCTGATTAATCGGCATCGGCTTTTTTGGGTCCTCCAATAATTGGTATCGGCGTTGAAAAATCATAATCGGTCGACCTCTAGTAGTCGTGACAGGAGTAGCAATTAACTGAGTACCACAGTGGAAAACTGGCATAAGCAGCACATTCTGTAGAGCCATAGAATACATGCCATATACCTCCGATCCATTAGGTGGTACTGGCAACATGATCACGGCCAGGTGAAAAACAGTTTCCTCCTACCCTCTCAGGCTTTGTGGTGATGGGATACGGGTGGGAGGGGGTTATTTTTAGCCCACATTTGAGTGATTTACTAACCCCTCCCCCCACCTACGTCCTGGGCTCTGACCTAGCTGGAAGCCCAGATCACTTCCATTAAAAAAACATTTTTTAAACGACGTGTCTCTCTTTTCTCTCTCTCTCTCATGGTGTACAGCTCTCTCCTCTGCATCTCCACACTGCTGACCCCGGGAGACTTGGGCTACTTGTTGATAGAGTTGAGAGAGAAATAGGGAAGGAGAGGGGGGTGAAACAGAGAGAGGTCAAATGACGGAGGAGAGTAGTAAAGACTCTTAAGCAGTTGAGGGGATAACTCAGCTGTAGACAGGAGAGGAGGACTTCAGAGACGATACCCTCTTCTCCCCCTTGTGTTCTCCTCTCTCTCACACTCTCGGGATGCCATTGAGATTGGGGAACTGTGCCTCTAGGATGAGCTCCCAGCAGGCTGAGGGTAACTATGTGATGTGGTCTGGTTACACCGTCTCCTTTAACCCCACTCGCTCTCCACCCTGCTCCCCATTCCCTCCCTCTCGTCGTGACTCATATTTCAAACTCTTATTTACTGGGAGGGGAACTCTCCAAGAAAGTCCTGTTCCCTTTGCTTTCTCTTTTTGTGCATGTTCCCCCTCTCCCTCCCTCCCTCTCAGTGCTCGGTGTGGGTTTTGACTAAATTTAGTCGGTGCTCTTCCTGGTCAACAATGCGAGTTAGACTGAAATGTGTGCTATTCACAGAGGCCACTTCCGTGAGTTTTTTTTCTGTGAGAGAAGAGGGGGATGTGTGTGAGTTTGAGAGAGTGGGAGGAGACTGGTTCATACTGTAGCTGACGGCCTTGGAAGTTCAGGTCCGGAAAGAACTAGGAAAGCCAGGTCTGGAAAGACCAGGTAATACTAATTAATTGTGGAGTCATGTACAGTGAGGGAAAAAAGTATTTGATCCCCTGCTAATTTTGTACGTTTGCCCACTGACAAAAAAATGATCCGTCTCTAATTTTAATGGTAGGTTTATTTTAACAGTGAGAGACAGAATAACAACAAAAAAAATCCAGAAAAACGCATGTCAAATATGTTATAAATTGATTTGCATTTTACTGAGGGAAATAAGTATTTGACCCCTCTGCAAAACATGACTTAGTACTTGGTGGCAAAACCCTTGTTGGCAATCACAGAGGTCAGACGTTTCTTGTAGTTGGCCACCAGGTTTGCACACATCTCAGGAGGGATTTTGTCCCACTCCTCTTTGCAGATCTTCTCCAAGTCATTAAGGTTTCGAGGCTGACGTTTGGCAACTCGAATCTTCAGCTCCCTCCACAGATTTTCTATGGGATTAAGGTCTGGAGACTGGCTAGGCCACTCCAGGACCTAAATGTGCTTCTTCTTGAGCCACTCCTTTGTTGCCTTGGCTGTGTATTCTGGGTCATTGTCATGCTGGAATACCCATCCACGACCCATTTTCAATGTCCTGGCTGAGGGAAGGAGGTTCTCACCCAAGATTTGACGGTACATGGCCCCGTCCATCGTCCCTTTGATGCGGTGAAGTTGTCCTGTCCCTTTAGCAGAAAAACACCCCCAAAGCATAATATTTCCACCTCCATGTTTGATGATGGGGATGGTGTTCTTGGGGTCATAGGCAGCATTCCTCCTCCTCCAAACACGGCGAGTTGAGTTGATGCCAAAGAGCTCCATTTTGGTGTCAGCTGACCACAACACTTTCACCCAGTTGTCCTCTGAATCATTCAGATGTTCATTGGCAAACTTCAGACGGGCATGTATATGTGCTTTCTTGAGCAGGGGAACCTTGCGGGCGCTGCAGGATTTCAGTCCTTCACGGCGTAGTGTGTTACCAATTGTTTTCTTGGTGACTATGGTCCCAGCTGCCTTGAGATCATTGACAAGATCCTCCCGTGTAGTTCTGGGCTGATTCCTCATCGTTCTCATGATCATTGCAGCTCCACAAGGTGAGATCTTGCATGGAGCCCCAGGCCGAGGCAGATTGACAGTTCTTTTGTGTTAGTTCCATTTGCTAATAATAGCACCAACTGTTGTCACCTTCTCACCAAGCTGCTTGGCGATGGTCTTGTAGCCCATTCCAGCCTTGTGTAGGTCTCCAATCTTGTCCCTGACATCCTTGGAGAGCTCTTTGGTCTTGGCCATGGTGAAGAGTTTGGAATCTGATTGATTGCTTCTGTGGACAGGTGTCTTTTATACAGGTAACAAGCTGAGATTAGGAGCACCCCCTTTAAGAGTGTGCTCCTAATCTCAGCTCGTTACCTGTATAAAAGACACCTGGGAGCCAGAAATCTTTCTGATTGATAGGGGGTCAAATACTTATTTCCCTCATTAAAATGCAAATCAATTTATAACATTTTTGACGTGTTTTTCTGGATTTTTTTGTTATTCTGTGTCTCACTGTTCAAATAAACCTACCATTAAAATTATAGACTGATCATTTCTTTGTCAGTGGGCAAACGTACAAAATCAGCAGGGGATCAAATACTTTTTTCCCTCACTGTATTTCTGAAGATGGAGTGTTGGAATTTGGGATCTCTGTGTGAATGTGGAAAAGACTAGAGAGGGGTGGGGCAAGGATTGCTAGTGGGCAGGCAACTCGAGGAGGGAGTGCTGTCATGGTCCTATGGCCTACCTTAATTGCTTCTGGTCCAGGAACAACCCCTAGCCCATACTCCCTAGGCACTTAACATATAGGTCTGAAGATGGCTAAAAATTGCTCTCTGATAGGCTTGGTAGCATTTTAGCTATATTGCTTGATGCCAATACATTCCTCTCAAATCTACCCTAGATGCCTAGGGCCTAAGATTTGTCTGTGGACTGTTTTGTTAGACTTAAGTGCGGCTTTTGACATTATCGATCATAGTCTGCTGCTGGAAAAAAGTTGTATCTCTTTACACTCCCTGCTATATTGAGGATAAAGCGTTACCGGTCTAACAACACAGAGGGTGTTCTTTAATGGAAGCCTCTCCAACATAATCCAGGTAGAATCAGGAATTCCCCAGGGCAGCTGTCTAGACCCCTTAATTTTTCAATCTTTACTAACGACATGCCACTGGCTTTGAGTAAAGCCAGTGTGTCTATGTATGCGGATGACTCAACACTATACATGTCAGCTACTACAGCGACTGAAATGATTGCAACACTTAACAAAAAGCTGCAGTTAGTTTCAGAGTGGGTGGTAAGGAATAATAATAAATGATGTGGAAATTGAGCAAGTTGACGTGACTAAACTGCTTGGAGTAACCCTGGATTGTAAACTGTCATGGTCAAAACATATTGATACAACAGTAGCTAAGATGGGGAGAAATCTGTCTATAAAGTGCTACTCTACCTTCTTAACAGCACTATCAACAAGGCAGGTCCTACTGGCCCTAGTTTTGTCGCACCTGGACTGCTGTTCAGTCCTGTGGTCAGGTGCCACACCACGGCTGGCCTTTGGATGTACACAGAGAGCTAATATTAATAATATGCATGTCAGTCTCTCCTGGCTCAAAGTGGAAGAGAGATTGACTTCATCACTATTTGTATTTATGAAAAGTATTGACATGTTCAATGCACCGATCTGTCTGTCTGAACTACTGGCACACACATCGGACAACCATGCATACCCCACAAGAGGTCTCTTCACAGTCCCCAAGTCCAGAATGGACTATGGGAGGCGCACAGTACTACATAGAGCCATGACTACATGGAAATCTAGTCCACATCAAGTAACTGATGCAAGCAGTAAAATTAGATTTTAAAAAGCGGTAACAATACACCTTATGGAACAGTGGGGACTGAAGCAACACAAACATAGGCACAGACACATGCATACACACACGATAACATGCGCTATACACACACTTACACATGGATTTTGTACTTTAGATATGTGGTAGTGGTGGAGTAGGGGCCTGAGGGCACACAGTGTGTTGTGAAATCTGTGAATGTATTGTAATGTTTTTAAAATTGTATAAACTGCCTTAATTTTGCTGGACCCCAGGAAGAGTAGGGATCCATAGTAAATACAAATGTCATTATAACAGAGGAAAGAGTTAGCCCTGTTTCCTGAAGTAGCCTAGTCTGATTTTTCTGGGATGACACAATTTTCCATAGACAGACATGTATGCATTAATGCATACATTTTTTAATCAAACAATACATTTGACTTAGTTTTTTACCAATCTAACTACATAACATAATGGTAATAATTGTATTTGAATGGCAAATCTCTTGATAAACTGGGTAACTGAAGGTGTCATAGGCCTACTCCAGATGCAGGTGAATACATATTCAAGTGTGTGCATGCATTGAGTTATTGTTTTGGCTGATCAGTAGTGCTACAGATGACAATCTGTTTGCCTTCCATTTGGGACTTATGGTGCCTTCAGAAAGTATTCATACCCCTTGACTTATTCCACATTTTGTTGTTACAGCCTGAATTCAAAATAGATTTTTGTCACCCATCTACACACAATACCCCATAATGACAAAGTGAAAACATGTTTTTAGAAATTTAGTGAAATTTATTGAAAATAAAATACTGAAATATCTAATTTACGTAAGTATTCGTCAATACTTTGTAGAAGCACCTTTGGCAGAGTACAGCTGTGAGTCTTTCTGGATAAGTTTGTAAGAGCTTTCCACACCTGGATTGTGCAACATTTGGTCATTATTTTCTAAATTCTTCAAGCTCTGTCAATTTGGTTGTTGATCGTTGCAAGACAACCATTTTTAGGTCTTGCTATATATTTAAGTCAAGTGTTACTCAGCCACTCAGGAACATTCACTGTCTTCTCCAGTGTAGATTTGGCCTTGTGTTTTAGGTTATTGTCCTGCTGAAAGGTGAATTCATCTCCCAGTGTCTGATGGAAAGCAGAGTGAAAAATGTTTTCCTCTTGAAATTCTTCCTTTGCTTAGCTCCATTCTGTTCTCTTTTTATCCTGAAAAACTCCTGATTACAAGCATACCCATAACATGATGCAGCCACTATTATGCTGGAAAATATGGAGAGTGGTTTTCAGTAATGTGTTTAATTGGATTTGCTCCAAACATAACACTTTGTTCAGGACAAAAAGTTGATTGCTTTGCCACATTTTTTACAGTATTAACCTTGTTGCTAACAGGATGCATGTTTTTGGAATATTCTTTTCTCTAGAGGCATTCCTTTTCACTTTTTTGTCAATTAAGATAGTATTGTGGAGTAACTACAATGTTGATCCATCCTCAGTTTTCTATCACAGCCATTAAACTCTGTAACTGTTTTAAAGTCACCATTGGCCTCCTGGTGAAATCCCTGAGCGGTTTCCTTCCTCTCCGGCTACTGAGGTAGGAAGGACGCCTGTATCTTTGTATTGACTGGGTGTATTGATACACCATCCAAAGTGTGATCAACATGCTCAAAGGGATGTTCAATGTATCATATTTTCATTTTTATCCATCTACTAATGGGTGTCCTTCTTTGTGGTTGAATCTGTGTTTGAAATGTACTGCTCGACTGAGGGACCGTACAATTTTCTCTATGTGTGGGGTACAGAGATGAGGTAGTCATTCAAAAATCATGTTAAACACTATTGCAAACGGGAGTGAGTCCATGCAACTTTAAGCAAACGTTTACTTCTGAACTTATTTAGGCTTGCCATTAGAAAGGGGTTGAATACTTAAAAAAAAATATATATATATATATATATATATATATATATATATATATATATATATATATATATATATATATATATATATATATAAACCTTTATTTAACTAGGCAAGTCAGTTAAGAACAAATTCTTATTTACAATGATGGCCAAACCCGGACGATTATGGGCCAATTGTGCGCCGCCATATGGGACTCCCAATCACGGCCGGGTGTGATACAGCCTGGATTCGAACCAGAGACTGTAGTGACACCTCTTGCACTGAGATGCAGTGCCTTAGACCGCTGCGCCACTCCGTAGCCTGACTTCTTATTGATTCAAACAATTTCAGCTTTACATTTTTTATTAATTTGTAATAAAATAAAATAAAAGCTAAATTCCACTAACATGGGGTATTGTGTTTAGGCCAGTGTAAAAAATATCAAAATTTTATCCATTTTAAATTGGGGGTGTAACACAACAAAATGTGTAAAAAGTTAAAGGGTGTAAATACTTAATGAAGGCATTGTATATTAGCCTACTGATCAACAACATTTGCATAGAAGCATCACTCCAGCATGTCATGCCTGTATGGAAGGACATCATATAGGCTCTGCTGTTAGTTTGAGAATATAAAATAACATCTACAGTGCCTTCAGAAAGTATTTTTGACCCCTTGACTATCCACATTTTATGTTACAGGCTTACTCTAAAATGGATTACATGGTTTTTCCCACCTCGTCCATCTACACACAATACCCCACAATGACAAAGCAAAAACTGTTTTTTAGAAATGTTTTAACAATAAAAATTTAAAAAATCACATTTCACATTAGTATTCAGACCCTTTACTCAGTACTTTGTTGAAGCACCTTTGGCAGCGATTACAGCATATAATGCTGCCACCACCACGTTTCACCATAGGGATGGTGCCAGGTTACCTCTAGACGTGACACTTGGTCACTCTTCAGGCCAAATAGTTCAATCTTGGTTTCATCAGACCAGAGAATCTTGTTTCTCATGGTCTGAGAGTCTTTAGGTGCATTTTAGCAAACTCCAAGCGGGCTGTCGTGCCTTTTTACTGAGGAGTGGCTGGCCGCTCTACCATAAAGGCCTGATTGGTGGAGTGCTGCAGAGATGGGAGAACCTTCCAGAAGTACAACCATCTCCAAAGAGGAACCCTGTCAGAGTGACCATCGGGTTCTTGGTCACCTCCCTGACCAAGGCCCTTCTCCCCTGATTGCTCAGTTTGACCGGGCGGACAGCTCTAGGAAGAGTCTTGGTGGTTCCAAACTTATCAATTTAAGAATGGAGGCCACTCTGTTCTTGGGGACCTTCAATACGGCAGAATCTTTTTGGTAGCCTTCCCCAGATGTGTCTCGACACAATCCTGTCTCAGTGCTATACGGACAATTCCTTTGACCTCATGGCTTGGTTTTTGCTCTGACATGCACTGGCAACTGTGGGACCTTGTATTGACAGGTGTGTGCCTTTCCAAATCATTTTCAATCAATTTAATTTACCACAGGTGGACTCCAGTCAAGTTGTAGAAACATGTCAAGGATGATCAATGGAAACAGGATGCAACTGAGCTCAATTTCGAGTCTAATAGCAAAGGGTCTGAATACTTATGTAAATAAGTTATTTTGGTTTTATTTTTAACTTAGCAAACACTTCTAAAAACCTGTTTTTTGCTTTGTCATCATGGGGCATTGTGTGTAAATGTTTTATGTAATCCATTTTAGAATAAGGCTGTAACAAAATGTTGAAAAGTCAAGGGATCTGAATACTTTCCGAAGGCACTGTATTCAAAGCAGCATTTGGTTTTCGCCAGGCATAATGGGACCCATGTCGTCCAAAATGTTGACTCAGGTTTGCCAAAAAGCATCATGAAGACTCTTGAAAGAATGTTCTATGGACAGATGTTTTAAAAGTGTAACTTTTTGGATGACATGGGTCCCATTTTTATACCTGGCGAGAACCAAACACTGCATTCCACAATCGTGTGACAATTTAGGAATGCTTTGCTGCCACAGGACCTGGACGACTTTCTTTAGTAGAAGGAACCATGAATTCTTCTGTGTCAGAGAATTCTACAGGAGAATGTCAGGCGCTCCGTCTGTGATCTGAAGTTCACCTGGGTCATGCAGCAAGACAATGATCGAAAACAAACAATAAAGCCTACATGAAAATGGCTAAAAAGCAACAAATTAGAAGTTCTGGAATGGCCTAGTCTAGACCTAATCCCTATTGAGATGTTGTGGCAGGACTTGAAACGAGCAGTTCATGCTTCAAAACTCCAAAATATCGCTGAGTTAATGCAGGTCTGCATGCAAGAGTGGGCCAAAATTCCTCCACAGCAATGTGAGAGACAAATCAACAACTACAGCAAGCATTTGGTTGCAGTCATTGCAACTAAAGGTGGCACCACCAGTTATTGGGTTTAAGGGGGTAATTACTTTTTCACTCGGGGGCATTGGGTGTTGCGTAACTTTGTACATTAAATAAATTAAATTGGAAGGTAATTGTTTGTTCACTCAGGTGCCCTTTATCTAATATTAGGTTTTGGTTGAAGATCTGATAACACTCAGTATCATAAATATAAAAAAGTAGAGAAAATTAGAAAGGGGATAAGTACTTTTCACGGCACTGTATGTGAAGATGGTGCTTTTATCTGTTTTGTAGTAAAAAACATAGCGGAAGATAAGTGTTTCGAATGCCTATTCACAATTGGTCAAAATCACACGAAGCACACCCATGTCGTCATTGGAAACACTTATCTTCCGCTATCTTTTTTACTACAAAACAAAGAAACATTACATTTTCTCATATGTTGGGGTGATGCTGGAGATGATGAATATAAAGTAGAAAAATTGTGACGTTTCCTTTTAATTCTGAAAATACTCCGACAATCTGCCGCGGCTGGTGAATTAGTACGGAGAATGTTTTTAAGTGCTTCTCATAGTGGTTAGTACTGCAGCTCTTCTCACAACACATATGCTTGACACCAAACTTTGGCGTTTTGCTGGTGATTTCCAAAAGTGCTGACATTCATAACTACTTGCGTGCTAATTTAAAGTTTGTGGGACAACTCTCTCTGTCTTGTCCACAGCAGGGGCATACTACCCGGCCCAACAGCAGTACACGTCCTCAGTGCCGGCTGCTCCGGTCATCATGAACCCTCCCCCCCAGCAGCAGCAACTACCTCCACAGCAACAGATCCACCCCAAAAGGGAGCGCAAACAGGTACAGGTAAACTCATCGTCCCACCTCTACTGTTATACACCACACACAGTTAAACTCATCACCCCACCTCTACTGTTTCATTTTGTGGTTTTATTTAGCAGATAGGATAGTAGAGAAAAGACAGGAGAGATGGGAGGAGCACAAGGTCAGTGAGTTGGATTGGAACCCACAGGGCCAGCGGCACTAACTGCTGGACCGCAGGCCAGCCCACGTAGCACCTCTCCTAGATCAGACAATCAGGTAGACAATCAGGTATCCTGATCCCAGAATGGACAAGTAACACAACTGGAAACAACCACCATGAAACATTTGGGGTCTGATGTTATACAGACAGTGTTCCCCCTCATGCAGAGCAGGGTTTGAATACTTCAGTGATTCTCATGTTTTAAAGGAAGATAAGGACTGTGCTAATAAAGCGTGTGAATATAAAAATAAATAAAAAGTATAGTTTGTCAGCAAGGTGTATCCAACACTGATTCCTTTCCCCATCATCCACTGTGAAGGTGCACAGTGCAGTTTTGGTCTACAAAACTGGTCTACTGTGTCTTCCTGTCTGGCCGGATGTGACATGACACGTTGCCATGGTAACGAGAGGACTTGTGTGATAAACACTGTGCTGTGGGGTAGTGTTGCATTCTGTCTAGGGAGGATTCTAGATGGGTCTACTCCTCATGATTTACGTTTGGGTCAGTCATTGATTTGAAATGGATAACTTTTTACGTGATGAACTATACTACTAAACTGCTGTGTGACTGAAGCATGTTCTTTAGGGCTGTAGTACTAGTGTGCCTCTGCTGGTGGCCTCTGCTGGTCTGGATTCATCAGGTATGTCTATTAGTGATGGGGAGGGGGGAAATGATAGTTACATATCACAATATTATTTTGGACTAATATTATATCAATACTTTGACTCAAAGTATCAATTTGTATAACATATATATTTTTTACAAATTTGCTAGGTAGCGTCAGCTAGCGCTAGTCGGCTGTATCTGCCAAAACTCCGGTATTTTTCATCATATAGCTTGCCCTTATTTTTAAATAGTGAGCCAACATGTTTTCAGCAATTTTCTCTTGTCTCTGTGCAGCAGGCATACACTGAGTGTACAAAACATTAGGAACACCTTCCTATTATTGAGTTGCACCCAATTTTACCCCCAACAGCCTACAATTTGTCGGGGCATGGACTACAAGGTGTCAAAAGCATTTCACAGGGATGCTGGCCCATTGTTGACTCCAATGCTTCCCACAGTTGTCAAGTTGGATGCATGTCCTTTGGGTGGTGGACCATTCTTGATACACACAGGAAACTGTTGTGTGGAAAAACTCCAGCAGCATTGCAGTTCTTGACACACACAAACCGTTGTGCCTGGCACCTACAACCATATCCCGTTCCAAGGCACTTAAATCTTTTATCCGAATGGCACACACAAACAATCCATGTCTCGATAGTCTCAAGGCTTAAAAATCCTTCTTTAACCTGTCTCCTCCCCTTCACCTACACTGATTGAAGTGGATTTAACAAGTGACATCAATAAGGGATCATAGCTTTCACCTGGTCACTCTGTCACTCAGTGTATATTGAGTCTCCAGTGTACCTGTGCTCTGTATGGTACGATGGGCCTGGCTGCTTTATCACTGGCAGTGGGAGCATGCTGTTGTAGCTGGGGTGGACTTTGGCCAGCCAAGCGGCCTCATCCCACGCTGCACGCTGCTGAAGGTTCTTCAAGAGAGGCCCCCTGAGCTTCCAGTCCCACTATCTGTCATACTATCCAGGTCTGTGCCCAAACAATACGGGCTTCTACTTTTAAAAATCCTCTTTTCTAGAAACAAGTCTCTCACTGTTGCTGCTTGTTATAGACCCCCTTCAGCCCCCAGCTGTGCCCTGGACACCATATGTGAATTGATCGCCCCCCATCTATCTTCAGAGTTCGTACTGTTAGGTGACATAAACTAGGACATTCTTAACACCCTGACCATCCTACAATCTAAGATAGATTCCCTCAATCTCACACAAATTATCAAGGAACCTACCAGGTACAACCCTAAATCCGTAACCATGGGCGCCCTCTTAGATATCATCCTGACCAACTTGCCCTCTAAATACACCTCTGCTGTCTTCAACCAGTATCTCAGCGATCACTGCCTCATTGCCTGCGTGCGTAATGGGTCCGCAGTCAAACGACCACCCCCATCACTGTCAAACGCTCCCTAAATCACTTCAGTGAGCAGGCCTTTCTAATCGATCTGGCCCGGGTATCCTGGAAGGATATTGACCTCATCCCGTCAGTAGAGGATGCCTGGTTGCTCTTCAAAAGTGCTTTCCTCAACATCTTAAATAAGCATGCCCCGTTCAAAAATGTAGAACTCAGAACAGATATATCCCTTGGTTTCACCCCAGACTTGACTGTCCTTAACCAGCACAAAAACATCCTGTGGCGTTCTGCATTAGCATCGAATAGCCCCCGCAATATGTAACTTTTCAGGGATGTCGGGAACCAATATACTCAGTTAGGAAAGCTAAGGCTAGCTTTTTAAAATAGAAATTAGCATCCTGTAGCACTAATTCCCCAAAATTTTGGGACACTGAAGTCCATGGAGAATAAGAGCACCTCCTCCCAGCTGCCCACTGCACTGAGGATAGGAAACACTGTCACCACCGATAAATTTATGATAATTGATAGTTTCAATAAGCATTTTTCTACGGCTCGCCATGCTTTCCACCTGGCTACCCCTACCCCGGCCAACATCTCAGCACCCCCTGCAGCAACTTGCCCAAGACCCCCCCGCTTCTCCTTCACACAAATCCAGACAGCTGATGTTCTGAAAGAGCTGCAAAATCTGGATCCCTACAAATCAGCTAGACTAGACAATCTGGAACCTCTCTTTCTAAAATTATCCGCCAAAATTCTTTCAGCCCCTATTACTAGCCTATTCAACCTCTCTTCGTATCGTCTGAGATCCCCAAAGATTGGAAAGCTGCCGCGGTCATCCCCATCTTCAAAGGGGGAGACACTCTAGACCCAAACTGGTATAGACCTATATCCTGCCCTGGCTTTCTAAAATCTTCAAAAGCCAAGCTAACAGATCACCGACCATTTCGAATCCCGTCGTACCTTCTCCACTATGCAATCTGGTTTCTGAGCTGGTCATGGGTGCACTTCAGCCACGCTCAAGGTCCTAAACGATATCATAACCGCCATCGATAAAAGACAGTACTGTGCAGCCGTCTTCATCGACCTGGCCAAGGATTTCGACTCTGTCAATCACCGCATTTTTATCCGCAGACTCAATTGCCTTGGCTTCTCAAATGATTGCCTCGCCTGGTTCACCAACTACTTTTCTGACAGAGGTCAGTGTGTCAAATCGGAGGGCCTGTTGTCCGGACCTCTGGCAGTCTCTATGGGGGTGGCACAGGGTTCAATTCTCGGGCAGACTCTTTTCTCTGTATACATCAATGATGTCGCTCTTGCTGCCGGTGATTCTCTGATCCACCTCTACACAGACGACACCATTCTGTAGACATCAAATCAAAGTTTATTTGTCACATGCGCCGAATACAACAGGTGTAGGTAGACCTTACAGTGAAATGCTTACTTACCAATAGTGCAAAAAAGGTATTAGGTGAACAATAGGTATGTAAATAACTAAAAACAACAGTAAAAAGACAGTGAAAAACAGTAGCGAGGCTATAAAAGTAGCAGGGCTACATACAGACACCAGTTAGTCAGGCTGATTGAGGTAGTATGTACATGTAAATATGGTTAAAGTGACTGCATATATGATGAACAGAGAGTAGAAGTCGAGTAAAGAGGGGTTGGCGGGTGGCGGGACACAATGCAGATAGCCCGGTTAGCCAATGTGCGGGAGCACTGGTTGGTCGGGCCAATTGAGGTAGTATGTACATATGTACATGAATGTATAGTTAAAGTGACTATGCTTATATGATAAACAGAAAGTAGTAGCAGCGTAAAAGAGAGGTTGGGGGGGGGAGGGCACACAATGCAAATAGTCCGGGTAACAATTTGATTACCTGGTTCAGGAGTCTTATGGCTAGGGGGTAAAAACTGTTGATAAGCCTTTTTGTCCTAGACTAGGCACTCCGGTACCGTTTGCCATGCGGTAGTAGAGTGAACAGTCTATGACTGACTACTCTACCCTCTGTAGTGCCTTGCGGTCGGAGGCCGAGCAATTGCTGTACCAGGCAGTGATGCAACCAGTCAGGATGCTCTCGTTCTTGCAGCTGTAGAACCTTTTCAGGATCTCAGGACCCATGCCAAATCTTTTTAGTTTCCTGAGGGGGAATAGGCTTTGTCGTGCCCTCTTTACGACTGTCTTGGTGTATTTGGAACATCTGGCCCTTCTTTGGACACTGTGCTAACAAACCTCCAAATGAGCTTCAACGCCATACAACACTCCTTCCGTGGCCTCCAACTGCTTTTAAATGCTAGTAAAACTAAGTACATGCTCTTGAACCGATTGCTGCCCGCACCCTCCCGCCCGACTAGCATCACTACTCTGGATGGTTCTGACTTAGAATATGTGGACAACTACAAATACCTAGGTGTCTGGTTAGACTGTAAACTGTAAAATCCTAAATTAAATCTAGAATCGGCTTCCTATTTCGCAAACAAAGCCTCCTTCACTCATGCTGCCAAACATACCCTACTAAAACTGACTTTCCTACCGATCCTTGACCTCGGCGACGTCATTTACAAAATAGCCTCCGACACTCTACTCAGCAAACTGGATGCAGTCTATCACAGTGCCATCCGTTTTGTAACCAAAGCCCCATATACTACCCACCACTGCGACCTGTATGCTCTCGTTGGCTGGCCCTCACTACATATTTGTCGCCAAACCCACTGGCTCCGGGTCATCTATAAGTCTTTGCTAGGTAAAGCCCCGCCTTATCTCAGCACACTGGTCACCATAGCAACACCCACCCGTAGCATGCACTCCAGCAGGTATATTTCACTGGTCATCCCCAAAGCCAGCACCTCTTTGGCCGCCTTTCCTTCCAGTTCTCTGCTACCAATGACTGGAGCGAATTGCAAAAATCACTGAAGCTGGAATCTTATCTCTCCCTCTATAACTTTAAGCATCAGCTGTCAGAGCAGCTTAACGACCACTGTACCTATACTCAGCCAATCTGTAAATAGCACACCCAACTACCTCATCCCAATATTATTACTTACCCTCTTGCTCTTTTGCACCCCAGTATCTCTACTTGCACATCATCATCTGCATATCTATCACTCCAGTGTTAATGTAAATTGTAATTATTTCGCCTCAATGGGCTATTTATTGCCTTACGTCCCTAATCTTCTACATTTGCACACACTGTACATAGATTTTTCTATTGTGTTATTGACTGTACGTTTGTTTGTAACTGTGTTTTTGTCGCACTGCTTTGCTTTATCTTGGCCAGGTCGCAGTTGTAAATGAGAACTTGTTCTCAACTGCCCTACCTGGTTAAATAAAGGTGAAATATAAAATGTAATTTATTAATAGGGGGATGGTAGACCGGGGTGGCAGGGGAGGAAGTGCTGCAGCAGCAGACAGCGAGTCAGTTGTGATTCAGACAGTCTGTGTCTGAGCGTCACATTGTCTTTCTCTATGATTTCAATAATGTCTGCCAGCATGCTGGCAAAAGAGTATGAAGTGTAAAGCTGTTGTTTTTCAGCAAAGCTAAGCAGACTGTTTAGTCGTAGCTGTGAGGTAATTTTCTAAATGTTTTCCTTTTTTCCCCACTGCCTTCAAGCAGTGCATTGGCCTGTTTTTTCTCCACTGATCTTTATGAATCTCTCTCTCTCTGGTCTCTGGGTAGACCAGGGGGGTTTAAGGACATGTCAGCACATAGCTCAGCTCCACGTGGCTGCCGGGCTCCTCCCCCTCTGAGCCAGAAGCACAATGGCTGACCTATCTCCTCCCCTTCTCTCTCGCTCCCTCTCTGCTGCTGCTTCTGTGGCATACCCCCCCTCTCCCCCAGGAAGAGGCTGAAATGTTTTGTAGTGCGTGAGTACAGAATGACAGAAGAGCAGCTGAGAGGGAGATAAGGGGGGGGGGTTACACTAGCCGGAGCTCATTTGTTAAAGTTTTGAATCGGTTTTTTTCTCCTCCTTTTTTTTCTGGAGTTGCTCCTCCCTCTTTCCCCCTCTATTTGGCCCCCTTTGACTGTCTGTACGGTGCTCAGTGGGCGGGGGCGCTTGCATTCCAGTGCTGCAGCTCCACAAGGCCAGTCACTCTGGCTTCTCTCTCGCTCGCTCTCTTTTTGTCTTTTGTCTCTCCCTCTAAGTGTGTGTGTGTGTGAGAGCTGGGAACGAGGCTCTGCCCTGCTGGCTCTGCGAGTTGTTGAGGGAGTAGGCTACGTGCGCTATCCCAACCACGGTTGCAAAAGCAGCCTACTAGCTGGGAGAGGCCTGCAGGCCGACAGCTCAACTCCGGCCCCAGGATGAGAGAGGCCTGCTAAGGGTTCTGGAGCCTGTCCGCGTCAGGTAAACGACTCTACCAGCGGGGGAATGTGCTGGCTCATGCCTGTTGCTGACAACTCTTAGAGTGTGTGACAGACAGAAAGAGAGCGAGGAGAGTTTGTGATAGAAAACATGTGGCTCTGTGTAAGGGCACACCTTGTAAATGAGTAATCCGTTTTTCAGTTTCAATAACAGCAAATCTGGCTGATTTTCTAGGTATAGTTTGAGTTCATATGGAGAGAGAAAAAATAATGTCTGGCTTGCACTGGAATTTATTTGACTAAAGTTGAGTATGTCCGTAGTCATATTTTGTTGGGGAAGAATTAGCTTAAACAAGGCAGCAATCTGTCTACAAATCTGTGTTTGTCAGGCTGCATAGCTTTGTGGGGCTGGTGTTTCTTGTGTGAGTGTGAGAAATGTAGCTCTGCTGATTGAGAAGACGCTGCTAGGCCACAGCCCTACAGTACAACACAGAAGACTTGGCAGAGTTGGAAACAGGGCCTAGCATCATAGGAAGCAGTTAAGTTGTGACAGCTATTCTCTTCAGCTTTCTCCTCACCCTCCCTCTCGCCTTTACTCTCGTTCGTTCTCTCTTTTTTGCTCTCCCTCCTTTAGAAAGGGAATGAAACGAGAGCGAGTAACACGTTTTTCTCAAAGTCTCTCCTGCATTCTCTAAATGTTTCTTCTTGTATCCCTCACTGTTGTCTTGTGTCCTCTCTATAGATCATAATACGAGACCCTAACCAGGGTGGTAAAGACATCACTGAGGAGATTATGTCAGGGGGCACCCGCAGTGGCACCACCCCCACACCCCCACAGGTGAGCGACGACTCTTCAGAGGTGAGCTACCATACCCTCGTCACCAACCATCATCCCATTACACACTTTTAGCTACCATACCCTCCGGTTATTGGATGTGCAGACATTTTGTTTTCATATTGGGCATTGTATCTAACCTGTCACAAGGTTTTCATAAGGCTGTCATATGGTTGTGTCCACTCCAGTTACCTAATGTCTGTGTGTTGTATTCGGTCCCTTAGTCGTCTATATCTGGATCAGAGGGCCCAGCCATTGCCCAGGCAGACTGGGAGAACGTGACACCTGTCGTGGTCAGACCAGGTGAGTTGGCCGAGGGGTCAGGTCATCTTGAAGGACGTAGCTGGCCGTCGCTCATTGGTTCACCTTCAGTACATAGAAGTCATTTTTTGTGAATTTGACTGAATCACATAGACAAAATGCTCCTTTGGAAAGGACCTGTGTATTTTTACCATTTAATGTTGAATTGATAATAAGTGGGTAATTATAAAAAGATCAACAGACATGAGGGTCAATTTGAACATTAGTATGGTAATATGGTCCATTTGAGTCTGTTAACCATTACCTTTCTAAGGTGAATTTAACCAGTTGTTTTTCCTCGTGGCATCTCCTTTCCTCCTCAGATGACCGAGGGAAACCTGCAGCCACTCTCATAACGGGCCCCCCAGCCCCGTCTAAAACCCCTGAACTGGTCAAGACTTCCCCTGCCCCAACAGAGGTCAAACTCCCAGACACAAACAGTAAATCCCCTTCCTTATCCCAGGACCTACCCTCACCCCCGTCGGTAACTACCACCCTCCACACTACTGTCCCTACTACCCCCCAACCCTCAACTTGTCCCATTGCAGACATGATGGACGCTCCAGTCCCAGCCGCTGTTCCAGCCCCATCTGCCCCTGAAGTGCCCGCTTACCCTGCACCCCTGCCTGAACCCCGCCCCACTCCTGCAGCTGAGGAGCATCCCTCAGCTGCCAAGAAGGAGCGGGAGGAAGTGAAGGAGAAAGAGGAGATTAAAGAGGTGGCAGAGGCTAGGCAGAAGGGGACTACATCATCCAAACCTGAGCCTTCCCTTGCTCCAGTGACCACCCCTAGCAGCAGCACTAATGGTATCTCTGCCACCCAGCCAACCCCAGCCAAGGAGGAGGAGCCAGCAGCCCTGTCCATCAACATGCCCACCCCCCAGGCAGCAGAACCCCCCCCGGAGTCTCCCATCGCCCAGCCAGAGGAGCTCAGGCTGCCCAATGGCCTGCCGCTCCCCAGCCCCCAGGACCCTGAGAAGATGTGTGCGGAGTTGTCAGAGTGTGACGTCAGCCCCATCGCTGAGCCTGAGGTGGCCCAGTTACAGAGCGAGGCACCCATGCCTAAACCGACGCCTGTTGCAGTCACAGCAATGCCCGCCCCCGTTGTCAAGGTGACGCCCGCCCCCGTTGCCAAGGCGACGCCCGCCCCCGTTGCCCAGGCAACGCCCGCCCCTGTTGCCCAGGCGACGCCCGCCCCTGTTGCCCAGGCGACGCCCACCCCCATTGCCCAGGCGACGCCTGTCCTAGCTGAGACTGCTACTACTACAGTTGTAACTGCTCCCCGTGTGGAAGACGAGATGGACTCTCCACCACCACAGAGCACCACCCCAGCCGGGGAGAGTTCTATGCAAGGTCAGTATCAGTCTGACTTGCTTTTTCTCTCTCTACTTCTTTGAAACAGTCTCCTTCTGTCTGTCTTTTTCTCTATCTGGATCCATCTGTCTCATTCAACCACGTTGTCTTTCTCTATTTTAATTCCTAACCCTACCGCTTGGCACTTGGTGAAGATTAAACAGGATCTGCCCCTTGAGGCGTTGCAGTCCGACTGTGTGTGTCGAGCCTGTGTCGTGAGGGGCAGAGAGTTACCGGGTTATGTCTATGCTGAGGACCCAGAACAGTGGCTACTTGGAGTGATCACAGCTCCAACAGAAAGCCATACAAATAAAAAGTTGGATAGGTGGCAATGTGGTAACCGCTCCACCTTGATTTCTGATAGTCTAGGTGGAGTTTGGGTGCTAGGGTTGGACTTGGGATTGAGTGTCAATCCATAGAGGTTTAGTCTGACTGTGTTGGTGGTGTTCTGCTTGTAGCTGCTGTTTCTGTGCCAAAGAAAAAGAGGAAGATGAAGGATCTGAACAAGAAGGAGGCTGTTGGAGACCTCCTGGATGCCTTTAAGGAGGTCCGTTCACATGAACTACCCATTCAATCCATATCAAACACACCACCCACGCCATCTCATGTCAAACACACCACCCACGCCATCTCATGTCAAACACACCACCCACGCCATCTCATATCAAACACGCCACCCACGCCATCTCATATCAAACACACCACCCACGCCATCTCATATCAAACACACCACCCACGCCATCTCATGTCAAACACGCCACCCACGCCATCTCATGTCAAACACACCACCCACGCCATCTCATGTCAAACACACCACCCACGCCATCTCATATCAAACACACCACCCACGCCATCTCATGTCAAACACACCACCCACGCCATCTCATATCAAACACGCCACCCACGCCATCTCATGTCAAACACACCACCCACGCCATCTCATGTCAAACACACCACCCACGCCATCTCATATCAAACACACCACCCACGCCATCTCATGTCAAACACACCACCCACGCCATCTCATATCAAACACGCCACCCACGCCATCTCATATCAAACACGCCACCCACGCCATCTCATGTCAAACACACCACCCACGCCATCTCATATCAAACACACCACCCACGCCATCTCATATCAAACACGCCACCCACGCCATCTCATATCAAACACGCCACCCACGCCATCTCATATCAAACACGCCACCCACGCCATCTCATGTCAAACACGCCACCCACGCCATCTCATGTCAAACACACCACCCACGCCATCTCATGTCAAACACACCACCCACGCCATCTCATATCAAACACGCCACCCACGCCATCTCATATCAAACACGCCACCCACGCCATCTCATATCAAACACGCCACCCACGCCATCTCATATCAAACACACCACCCACGCCATCTCATGTCAAACACACCACCCACGCCATCTCATATCAAACACGCCATCTCATATCAAACACGCCACCCACGCCATCTCATATCAAACACGCCACCCACGCCATCTCATATCAAACACGCCACCCACGCCATCTCATATCAAACACGCCATCTCATATCAAACACGCCATCTCATATCAAACACGCCATCTCATATCAAACATGCCACCCACGCCATCTCATATCAAACACGCCATCTCATATCAAACACGCCATCTCATATCAAACACGCCATCTCATATCAAACACGCCATCTCATATCAAACACGCCATCTCATATCAAACACGCCATCTCATATCAAACACACCATCTCATATCAAACACGCCACCCACGCCATCTCATATCAAACACACCACCCACGCCATCTCATATCAAAGCTTTAAGAATGCCTGTTTACAGCTGGCCCATTAAAAACCCCAGAATGAAAACAATGTACACTGACTAATACCCTTTCTCTCTCTCTCCCCCCCCCCTCTCTCTCTCTCCCCCCTCTCTCTCTCCCTCCTCCCCCCCCCCCCTCTCTCCCCCTCTCTCTCTCCCTCCCTTTCTCTCCCCCCTCTTTCTCTCCCCCTCTCTCTCCCCCCTCTCCCTCAACCCTCTCCTTCTCTCTCCCTCAACCCTCTCCTTCTCTCCCCCTCTCTCCCTCTCTTCCCCCTCCATCTCTCCTCCCTCTCTCTTTCCCCCTCTCTCTCTCTCTCACCCCCTCTCCAGGAGCAGGTAGTGGAGAGCCCTCCTGAGCGAGAGCAGGCCACACCCACTTCTGCCTCTGACGCTAAGGAGCCCCGCCCAGCCGACACCCCTGCAGTCGAAGAGGTGGATGAGACGTGGGAGGAGAAGGAGGACAAACTGGATGCAGAGAATATCGAACCCAAGCCCGAGGATCTGAAGTACCAGTACAAAGAGGGTGGGTTCTGAACCTTGGCCCGGAGATGCCCTATAACATTTCTATACTTAGAAATGTTATCCTCTTAACGTTATCCTCTACACCTTATCTCACAAGGTATGCGTGTCAGTCAAGAGAGGATGCAAAGTTTCACTTTATTGGAAATGCTTTGTCAGAGCACGAGTCATAAAGTCCCATTTGACATCAATGTATGATTTTTAGAAGTGAAACGGAGTAATACTCAGTTCGGATGACAGACTATATACCCCAACTCTACCAACCTAAACCCTGAACACTATACTGATGAAAACTCACATAAATGTGATTCATCGATAATTCCTTGTTCCTCTCCATCAGAACTATGTAGGCCTATAGACCCAGAGGAGAAGAAGAGGTATGACAGGGACTTCCTGCTGGGCTTCCAGTTCATCAGTGCCGCCATGTCCAAGCCTGAGGGCCTGCCTCAGATCAGTGACGTGGTGCTGGACAAGGTACAGTACAACACTCTGTCCCCTGCTGGACTGGAGGAACCGCTGCACGGTCCATTCGAGAATATAATTTTTTTTCTTCAGATAGACCACTTTGTTTACCAGTTATTTATTTTGTCTTTCTTTGTGTCTGTCATTCTTTCTCTTCTGTCCTTGTTCGGTCATTCTTTCTCTCCAGGCGAATAAGGCCCCTCTCCGCCAGCTGGACCCCAGCCGTTTGCCAGGGATGAACATGGGCCCCGACTTCACACCCTCGTTTGCCAACCTGGGCAGGCCTGGAATGGGAGGAGGAGGAGGAGGTGGTGGAGGTGGAGGTGGCCACAGAGGAGGACCAGTGAGTTATCATGAAAAACTATCTGTCAATCTTCTCAAAGACTACACTCTGATTCTGAAACTCTGGGATTATATTAAAACAATGTTGACTGAATTTCTTTCCCCTTCCCTCCTCTCCTCCAGCCCTCTGGTATGGGTGGTGGAGGACCGCGTCGCTCCCAGCAGGGCCAGCGTAAGGAGCCCAGGAGGATCATCAACATCTCTTCGTCTCTGACGGAAGACGTGAAGCTCAACAAGGCTGAGAAGGCCTGGAAGCCCGCTGTCAAGAAGGCTGCCAGTGGGCAAGCTGCTCCTGAGGAGGAGAGCGACGACTCGGAAGAGGCCAAGACCCAGGAGCTGTTCAAGAGGGTCCGTAGTATCCTGAACAAGCTGACCCCTCAGATGTTCCAACAGCTGATGAAGCAGGTCACAGAGCTGACCATCGATACAGAGGAGAGGCTGAAGGGAGTGATAGATCTGATCTTTGAGAAGGCCATCTCTGAACCCAACTTCTCCGTGGCCTACGCCAACATGTGCCGCTGCCTTATTGGGGTGAGTGACTCTGAAGGGTGTGTGTCTGTTTGTGTGTGTACACCTAGTGTGCTGGTCTCTGTTCTGTGCCACGTGTCTGAGTGGTGCCACTACACACTCATGACGTCTCTTCTCACGTTCCCTCTTATGCTTTATGTGACGTCTGCAAAGCTCTCCAACCGTGGCCTAAATGTTTGTTTTTCTGTTCCTCTCGTCAGCTCAAAGTCCCCACCACAGACAAGCCGGGAGTCACTGTGAATTTCCGCAAGCTGCTTCTGAACCGCTGTCAGAAGGAGTTTGAGAAGGACAAGGACGATGATGTCATCTTTGAGAAGAAGCAGAAAGAGCTGGACGCTGCAGCCACGGTACGAGCTGTGCTCTGTGACCAATTCAAATGTCCTTCACACACACGGTTATTGTTTCTGTAGGCGTTAGTTGACCATCTGTCTGGTATGCCTCCCTCCCCCTACTTCCTGTTACATCACTTCCTGTCTGAAGGAGGAGAAGGATCGCCTGAAGGCAGAGCTGGAGGAGGCCAAAGACCAGGCGCGGCGGCGGTCGCTAGGCAACATCAAGTTCATTGGTGAGCTGTTCAAGCTGAAGATGCTGACAGAGGCCATCATGCACGACTGCATCGTCAAGCTGCTGAAGAACCACGATGAGGAGTCACTAGAGTGCCTCTGTAGACTCTTGTCAACTATAGGGAAGGACCTGGACTTTGAAAAGGCGAAGGTAACGCTGAACCAGTGTCACTGACAGACACACAGACACGCATCGTTTAGAACACTTATGCCTTATTTCTAAGAATCAGATTTACACACAAACGCATACACATTAACCTGCCTGTCTCTCTTTCTGTAGCCACGTATGGACCAGTACTTTGCCCAGATGGACAAGATCATCAAGGAGAAGAAGACATCGTCCAGAATCCGCTTCATGCTGCAGGACGTACTGGACCTCAGGAGGGTAATTCCTCGTCACACACACACCAACCACCCACCAGTGTCTGGGGAATGCTTCAGCCCCCTCACCTAAACCTTTTGGTCATCTCTAATCTAATCTGACTGACCCTTGTCCTCTGGTTGTTATGTATCCAAGCATATCAGTAAACACTATGGGTCAAACTACCATAGACAGAATA
Organism: Salvelinus namaycush; assembly: GCF_016432855.1. Taxonomy (NCBI): domain Eukaryota; kingdom Metazoa; phylum Chordata; class Actinopteri; order Salmoniformes; family Salmonidae; genus Salvelinus; species Salvelinus namaycush. Next base: position 14,950,312 of record NC_052329.1, read on the forward strand.
TTCTCCCCTAACCCCACATTATCTCTGAATTTACCCATGACCCCAAATCACCTCTGACCTCTCTCACGTCCTTTACATGTCCTCTATTTGCATGCAGGTGTAGTGTATAATAGTGGGTTGTGTTGTTTTGTGTGCTGGTGTCTTACTGGCCCATAGACACCCTCACTAGTCTGTGTGGGTGTCGAGGGTTCTGAAGTGGGCTAAGAGGGAGACACGGTCAGATCTTTAATACAGGGAGGCTCCCCAGCTGGGCCCTCTGTGCCATAAGCTGAGACTGGAGTCAGTCTGCATCCTTTTTTTATTTAACCTTAACCCTTTATTTAACCTTTATCCTGCAGCCAATCCCTTCTCCATGCCACTGTAACCAACTCCCTCCTCTCCATGTCATTCACCATCTAGATGTTTACCTCCCTTCTAAATGGATGTGTCCCTTGATGTTCACATAAACTACTTATCCATGCCTAGTAGGCTTGGGCAGTATCCAGATTGTAACGACCTAGTGCCATACTGGGATATTCGGTAATACCTGCGCTGAACACAAGGGGCACTATTTTCAATCCAAAGGTTAGCAATGCTAACAAGTACATGTAAAATCTAACGAACGCATGCAAACATTTTATACAGTCTCTTGACAAACTTTGCAGGACAGACATCCCACTCATAAAGTTATACAAGTAACTCAAAAATGTTACACAGTCTGCTGCACACGCAAAACAAATATTAGACGGAAGGGATTCTCTGCTGTTACCAAGAAGAGCTTGATTGCAAGAAGCTAACCACTTAGCTAGATAACTTGGTACTAAGTTAGCAAACCAAATACACAACTGCAGAGCATTTAGCACATTTTAGACAGTTAACTTAATAGTTCTAAGATATCTAGTTGTGAATTCCATACTGTAACCAGATCACCTGGCGCGGGCTGCAGTTAATCCCAAGACTACCGGTAAGCTTCGTAATGAAATAACAAGATCTGCGTTATCTCCTAAATTGCACAAGTTGACTGCAGGTATTTACTTAAGTAGCTACAAATATTCAAATTAGTTAAAATAACGTCAAATAAATAGTTTGTGGTATTGACAGTGTTGAAAAACCGTCCCGTGGGTATTTCCAAATAACCTGGTATATACGGTATACAGCCCAAGCCTCATGCCTATGATCCATTCACTAAGTTTTCAGGTATTCACAAACTCACATTTCTTACTTTATTTGAAAAGGACTAGTTACTAAGAACATACAGGTATGGATCTGTAGCCTAGGCCTCTAAGGTCTAGATGTGCATGTATTTGTACAGTGCTGTTAGCTGTGTGTGTGTGTGAGGTTTCCCATAATGCAGTTTTCCGGAAAAAATAAAAGCTGGACTGTTCCACTTTAACTAGTTTATTATCCAGTGACTTTTCTGGGAAAATGTCTGCAGAGCCTCAGTGTGTTTGTGTGTCTGTTCGACAGTGACTCGCAGTATGGTGAGAGCAGTGGTGTTACACTGGATCCAGTATCCCCACTGTGTGTGTGAGGATGTTTCCTGCGTGTTCAGACAGGTTCCAACATGTGCACCACATAATTACCTTATAGGATCTCTATGGTTCCACCCCCAGTAAGTGTCTTACCAAAGCAGCAGTCGGGATGTTTCACAAGAGCTGATCAGCTGCACTCAGTCAGCACACTGGCCCCTGCTGTTTACTGGGAAAACACTCTAGTTTCAGTTTCCATTCTCTGGAAAAGCTGACAGCGGGATCTAGTTAGGGCAAGGCATCTCTCCCGCTCTTTCTATAGCCTAGTTGTCACCCATTTATCTCTTATTTTATTGACTAAGTAACCTTTGCCTGGAAAGAGATATGGAGTGTTAAGACTACGCCACACTTTTCCATCTAACTCCAATCCTCAGTTAAAGTACATTACTGTTCTCACTCTAGGGCTCACCCCATTTAGTTGACTGGTCGATTGTCTGGTCGATAGGCTGTTGGTCGACCGAGATTTCTTTAGTCGAGCAGTCGCAATACATTTTTTTTACAGGGTGTGCAAGACACCTGTCTGATTCACTCCGGTCTTAGTGGACTAATCCATTACAGAGGCCACGGAATGGCACAGTCCATCACTCTGAGACATGTGATACTAAAATTGTATATGGTTATAGTATGTAAAAATATATATATATATATATATATAATAAAATCGAATATGTAAAAATTCAATAATATCTATTTTATAACATGTGGTTTAATTTAATTGGCTGCGGTCGCTGTCCGCGGTTATGAAACATACTCTACGTCCAAGAATTGGCGCCTTTCCCTATGTTGTTATGTGCATAATAGCAAAGTTGACCAGCATATTGGGATTGAGAACATTGTGGTGGAGGCAGGAGGAAACGAGGAAACAGCCCTTGCCTTAGCCCTAATTGTCTAAGATAATTGAGCAGAGAGGAAACCCTAACTTAATTAGATCTATAATCAATAGGCTAACTGTTAAATGTGCCTGGCTTTATAAATCATCCATATATATCTACAGAAATAAGACAGATCCTGCTTCTGTTGCCTGTTAGTGTTTGTTTAATAGCCTACTGATTCCATGAGTACCAAGCTTAATGCAACGGCAAAATGGAGGATAAAGCCATTTTTAAGCTTTGCTCTGCTGTAATGAAGGCTTTATATTTGTTTTTTCGTTAGAACAGTGTAATGAAGGCTTTATATTTGTTTTTTCGTTAGAACAGACTGGTATTACTTCTAATTTATTTAGTGTTTACACTGTTCCAAACAGGAGAAAAATCATATTGTAATCTAACACCACCTGTTTGTCACACATAATATGTACGCAGCTCTCACTCCTATACCCTCATTTTTCTTGATCTCCTTATTGTTATTATGATCATCATTATAATAAGTAGTGTCGTTATCATTAGTAGGCTTTGTATAAGTATCCTTGTGTAACTACCTTCAAGCTGTAGGCCTAAGAGCGTGTCCTGTTTAGTCTTAAAACCGTAACTAACTTAGGCCTATTTTTCTATATATAGGCTACTGTATCAATCAATCAATTATTAATTCGTTCATGCCATCACACCGCATACGCGACATTCATGCTTTAAAATGCAATCAAGCATTTTCGTTTTAAAATTAAATAACAAAGGGAGCTATGCGTAATTAGCCTAAACAATAAATACATCGCAATTCACGAATGCATGCAACTGTTTTTAGTCTGTTGTAATAAAGACTTTATATATTTTATTTCTCGTTAGAACAGACTCTTTAGTACACTTATTTGGTGTTTACACTTCCAAATGGTAAAAAAAAATGTAATCTAACAGCAACTGTTTGGCACACAATACTCACACAACGCTTGCTCCTATACCCTCCTTTATCTAGATCTCCAGTAGTTTCCACAAATAGGAAATGTTTTTCCGAAACAAATGAGGGATTTCGGTAACAGAACTTTTGAGTCAGAAACAAGTAAGAAACTAAATGGCTGAAATAATGTAGCAATTTCAGCACGGACAGCACAATAAACACTTCCTGTGCTGTGGTGCCTTTTCACTACAGTAGGGAGGAGAGCGAGACAGCGTGCGCCAGTCACACAGGCACTCACTGTCATTTTGTTGTAACAGTGTGACCATCGGGCTCTTTCTTGTCTCATTTGTCTCTTAATTATGTAATCAAACAGTTTTTTTTATTTATTTTTTTATTTATTTTTTATTTTTTGGCGGTGGATCAGCTTAATATTGCGGAAAGAATGTTGCTTCCAATGTAATTGTCTGCATCATTTCCAATCCCCCATATTTTTTTGGGTAAATATATATATCCATACACGCATGCATACATATATACATATATACATACACATACCTATATAGACATACATACTTTTTTAAAGAATATACCTTTATTATTATTCCCCGCAACCCTACCACCGCTCCCCCAATTGGAGTAAACTAATAAACACTTCTGCTTTTACCTTCAATTTATACATCTTATACCTATTTTACAGACACAGACTACTTTATAATAGTTCTCTCTTGTTTGTTCTTAGTCCTTCCTCTATTTCTGTTGTCCATCCAATTTTATTTCCACTTGTAACTGTGCTATTTCACAAAAGCTCCGCACCTATACAAATTTCACAGATCCCGTATGCCCTACATTGTTTATCTTGTTATTAGTCCCACCCTTCAGTTCCACTCAACCCTTCCCATCTATCTTCCAACATCATCCATTTCGGATTTTTATTTGCCATATATTTTTCAACTGTGCTGTGATGCTTCACAAAAGATATGAACCTTCCTATTCTCATAGCTTCTACAGATTGTAAATTAAAAATAAACATTTTTGCTAAAATAATTATTATATTATTGATTGATTGACTATGGCTTTTCAAATCCCCCAGTATTGCTATCTGTAGCGTTAGTTCTAGGCAAATGTTGCAATTCTTCAGCCATTCCTGGACCTGTGACCAAAAACGAGCTACATATGGACAATACCAAAATAAATGATCTAATGACTCTGCCTCCTCACAACAGAATCTGCAGAGCTGGGAAGATTGTATACCCCATATATATAACATTCTATTAGTTGCAAGAATTTTGTACAGTAATTTAAATTGAAAAATTCGAAGTTTTGAATCCGGCGTTGTTTTGCGTATCAATTCATAAACCATGTGCCATGGAATGGGTACATCGAAAATCTCTTCCCAACTATTTTGCAATTTATATGGCACAGCTGTCAGTTTTTTGGTCCTTAAATGAAATTGGTATATGTTTTTATTTATCACACTTTTCTTTAACCATTTATGTTCTTTAATACAGGGCCGACATACAAGTTCCTTACTTTTTTCCCCTTCTACTTGCCTCTTCCATTTTTGTGGTAATGCTGCAATTAATTGGTTGTAATTTTGGGTAGAGCAGACATTTCCATATGTCTGTGTTAGCTGCATGTGTGACATAACTCCACCAGTCCTATTTATGATATCATTCACAAAAATTATACCTTTTTTAAACATTTCTTCGATAAATACAGTTTTTTTATCAATTACTATATTTGAATTTAACCACAAGATTTGTTGTACTATTTGTTCCGTCCTTTCAGGTGGATTAAACTGAAATTGCAACCAACTTTCTAAGGCTTGTTTAAAAAATAAGGATATTTTGGAGATTATTTCCTTTTCAAACAACCGAAAGTGAGCAGGTGTAATCTGAATAAAGGGAAAAAGGCCCTTCTTGAACATAGGATGAGACATTCGTACCAATTTACTAGAGAACCAGTTTGGATTTAAGTATAACTTTTGTATGACTGATGCCTTTAGTGAGAGGTCTAATGCTTTAATATTTAATAATTTCTGCCCTCCGAATTCATATTCGTTATATAAATAGACCCTTTTAATTTTATCTGGCTTGCCGTTCCAAATAAAATGGAATATTTTTTGTTCATATAATTTAAAAAGCAGGTCACTAGGTGTAGGCAAAACCATAAGCAAATAGGTAAACTGTGATATGACTAAAGAGTTAATCAGGGTGATTTTTCCACAAATAGACAAGTATTTTCCTTTCCATGGTAGCAAGATCATCACATGTAGAACTTTCTATAAAAATTTATTGGAGTGAGATCATTTCTTTCTTTTGGGATTTTTATACCGAGTATGTCCACATCTCCGTCAGACCATTTAATTGGTAAACTACATGGCAATATAAAATGTGTATTTTTTAGTGATCCAATACGTAATATGGTACATTTATCATAATTTGGTTTTAATCCAGAGAGGATAGCAAAGGTATCTAGATCCTCTATGAGGCCGTGGAGAGACTCTAGTTGTGGTTTTAAAAGAAAACATGAATCATCAGCGTACAATGACACCTTAGTTTTTAAGCCACGGATTTCTAATCCATTAATATTAATGTTTGATCTAATTTTAACAGCTAACATTTCGATGGCAATAATAAATAGATATGCCGATAGTGGACAACCTTGTTTTACTCCTCTAGATAGTTTAAAACTTTCTGAGATGTAGCCATTATTTACTATTTTACACCTAGGGTTACTATACATAATTTTAACCCATTTTATAAGAGATTCCCCAAAATTGAAATATTCTAGGCATTTATATATAAACTCCAGTCGTACTTTATCAAAAGCCTTTTCAAAATCAGCTATGAAAACCAGACCTGGTGTCCCCGATATTTCATAGTGTTCTATTGTTTCCAGTACTTGCCTTATATTATCTCCAATGTATCGTCCATGTAAAAAACCTGTCTGATTAGGATGAATAATATCTGACAAAACTTTTTTTATTCTATGCGCCAAGCATTTTGCTAGGATTTTTGCATCACAACACTGAAGTGTAAGAGGTCTCCAATTTTTTAATTGGACTGGATCTTTATATATACCACTTGGGTCCTGTTTCAGTAATAACGATATCAGACCTTCTTGTTGCGTGTCTGATAATCTACCATTTATATAGGAGTGGTTAAAACAAGCTAATAATGGTCCTTTGAGTATATCAAAAAAAGTTTTGTATACTTCCACTGGTATGCCATCCAGCCCTGGAGTTTTCCCATCCTTAAAGGCCCCAATTGCATCAAGCAGTTCCTCCTCTGTAATTTGGCCTTCACATGAGTCTTTCTGTACAGATGTTAATTTTACATTATTAATAGGAAAAAAATCCATACAATTAGTTTCAGTTAGTGGAGATGGAGGAGCCTGAAACGAAAACATATTCTTAAAGTACTTTACTTCCTCTTTCAAAATATCATTTGGTGAATCATGCGTGACTCCATCATTTGTAACAAGTTTTAATACATTTTTTTTGGTAGCATTTCTATATTGAAGATTGAAAAAGAATTTGGTGCATTTTTCCCCATATTCCATCCAGTTCGCTTTATTTTTATAATATATTACACTGGATCTTTCTTGAATAAGTTCCTCCATTTCTTTTTGTTTTTCCTCTAACTTATTCTGTGCCTCTATGGTACCGTTTTTATTGCTATCTAACTGTACTGTTAGTCCTTCAATTTCCTTTGTTAATATGGACTCTTTTGATCTAAATTCCCTTTGTTTTATAGATGAGTACTGAATTGCATGGCCTCTAAAGGCACACTTAAAAGTGTCCCATACAATAAGGGGATCTGCTGTACCTATGTTATGTCTGAAAAAGTCAGTTATAAAATTTTCTGTCCTAGTTCTAAACAATTTATCATCTAGTAGACTTTGATTAAATTTCCAATATCCTCGCCCACGTGGAAATTCTGTAAGAGAAATATATATGCCAATTATGTGATGATCCGACCGCATTCTGTCCCCTATCAACACTTTTTAAACTTTTGGTGCCAGAGAGAATGGTATAAGAAAGTAGTCAAGACGACTAGCTTGATTCAGCCTCCGCCATGTATATCTCACTAAATCAGGGTATTTAAGTCTCCATATATCCACTAATTCCAGTATATCCATGACATTCATGATTTCCTTAAGTGCCTGAGGGTGATAGTTTGTAGTGTGAATTCCTTTCCGGTCTATAGAGGTATTTAAGACCGTATTAAAATCTCCCACTATAATAATAGAGTCTAGTGTTGCTTGTAGAGTTGATAAATTCTTATATATATTTTCAAAGAAGCTTGGATCATCATTATTCGGACCGTATAGGTTAACAAGCCATATTTGTTTATTGTCCAATAACATATTTAAAATAATCCATCTACCTTGAGGATCTGTTTGGACAATTTGCACATTTGGATCAAAATTATTGTTAATTAAAACCATCACCCCTTTTGAATTTCTTTGCCCATGGGAGAAATATATTTTGCCCCCCCAGTTCTTTTTCCACAAAACTTCATCTAAAACTGTTGAATGGGTTTCCTGTAAACAATAGATATTATAATCCTTCTCTTTTAGCCAGGTAAATACTGATCGTCTTTTCTTATTATCTGCTAAGCCATTACAATTGTAACTGGCTATACTTATTTCACCACTTACCATAATGAGACACACCTTTCATTCTTTTAATCAGAATATATTTTTGTAAACGTACTATTAAAAAGTAACCTAATGATTGAGTGTCTATATAGTTGTACCATGATATTTGCATTTCTACTAAGTAAACCTCCAATTGGTCCCTACTATTCCACCCGCTAAAAGGCCTCATCTCGAGATGGCTTGTCATCCCAATGCCCGGTAGACCACCCTCGACCCCCTGTATCCCATAGCCCTGAACCGACTGGGATCCATTCTTTGAAAAGAGCATACAGTGCCATTTACCGAATTGAAGAAGATCAATTACCATATGCATTTCCATTGCCCTCACCTCGATTTGTATTATATATATCTGTGGATCATCCTCTATTGTCCCTAACATCTTTTACTTCTTCCTTCGCAACAGTTGTGGGATACACACATACACCCACACACACTCAGCCCTTACCCCCACACAACCATAAGCTCACTTTCTCAACAATTGCACCATCCCAGAGCCCAACTCAAGATGGGTCATGATTTACAAATGCACTTGCAGTTGCAGCTGCATGAGAAGGCCTGCAAGACCGCACAAAAAATTAGCAAAAATTGAGAGATTTATTTACCATTGTCATATCCTAGATAATGGAGGTCTAATGTACACCTTATTCCTGAAACACCCACAATACGGCCACCCGTCATGACCATGTCCCCACGCATCTCCATGCAGTCCGACAGCACGGACAGCACAATAAACACTTCCTGTGCTGTGGTGCCTTTTCACTACAGTAGGGAGGAGAGCGAGACAGCGTGCGCCAGTCACACAGGCACTCACTGTCATTTTGTTGTAACAGTGTGACCATCGGGCTCTTTCTTGTCTCATTTGTCTCTTAATTATGTAATCAAACAGTTTGCTTAAAGCATCAGACAAGCTCAGTGCATATATAGTTGATTTTATTCAAACACATAGGATGTGTCTGCCTATATATTGAAAAATCAATTGGTCGAAAGAACAGGACGTCTCTGTCGACCAAGATTTGTTTTGAGTCGGGTACAGCCCTAACTCACTCCCTGCCCCCCCTCCCAGAACACGTGGGTCCCCAGGAGAGGAGAGCAGGGCCCCAAGACCATAGACCAGATCCATAAGGATGCTGAGCTGGAGGAGCACAGGGAGGTTCTCAAGGTGCAGCAGCAACTCCTCAACCAGAACACCCGAGGAGGAGGTGGAGGACGTGGTGGTGGTGGAGGAAGAGATCAGGGGAGCCGCGGGGGCCAACACCCCCAGACGGGCCAAAGGAGTCAGCCCCAGGATGAGGGCTGGAACACAGTTCCCATCTCCACCAAGAGCAGACCCATCGACACCAGCCGACTCAGCAAGATCACTAAGGTCAGTGATACATTATACTGTGGATTCTCAGCCACGCACCGTGGACCCATACTCAGTTTGGACTGAAACACTCCAACCCCCTCCACTTGCAGTCTAGCATCCACCTCCTTAACCTTCAACCTCATTGTAAAGTTCTATCAGCCCTACCATTCCCAACTGAAACCCCAAACCCACTCCCTCTGTAGTCTGGCACACACCACTCAACTTTTAAACCTCCATTTAGAGTTATGACCATACTATTCCTGACTCCTCCAAACTTCTCACTTATATAACTCGAAACTTCAGACCTTTTTCAGATCTCAAGATGTTTTGCCCCCAACAATCCTGCTAGTCTTCTTTCCTCAACAGTAATGTTTCTAACATCTCCTTCTCTCTGCAGCCCGGGGCTTTGGACTTCAACAACCAGCTGCTGGCGCCCCAGCTCGGGGGTAAGGGCATGTGGGGCAGCTGGGGCAAGGGCAGCAGTGGAGGCACCACCGGAGCAAAACCCGCTGGTGAAGCCAGTAAGTCCTCTTACCAGTACAACCACCATTGCGAAATATCTACTCTTAGGCTCTTCAAAAATTCTGTGTTTGTGTTTTGTGTGTGTTCATAGCCCCAGAGTCAGGAGGCCGCCCAGCCACCAGCACCCTCAACAGGTTCTCAGCATTGCAGCCACAGCAGCCCTCCTCCTCAGGGCCCTCACATGACTCGGACAGAAGAGTTCCTCAGAGGTCAGCAGCACTGGGACGTTACAACAGACTACATCTGTCCTTTACATATAGTGCCTTCCGAAAGACTTCAGACCCCTTGACTTTTTCCACATTTTGTTACAGCCATATTCTAAAATTGATAAAACATATATCATCCTCAGCAATCTACACAGAATACCCCATAATGACTAAGCGAAAACAGGTTTTTAGATTTTTTTTGCAAATGTATTAAAAATAAAAGCAGAAATACCATTTTTACATAAGTATTCAGACTCTTTTCTATGATAACCTTCCAGAAGGACAACCATCTCTGCAGCACTTCACCAATCAGGCCTTTATGGTAGTGGCTAGGCGGAAGCCACTCATCTGTAAAAGGCACATGACAGCCCGCTTGGAGTTTGCCAAAAGGCAACTAAAGACTCCCAGACCATGAGAAACAACATTTTCTTGTCTGATGAAACCAAGATTGAACTCTTTGGCCTGAATGCCAAGCATCACGTCTGGAGGAAACCTGGCACCATCCCTACGGTGAAGCATGGTGGTGGCAGCATCATGCTGTGGGGATGTTTTTCAGTGGCAGGGACTGGGAGACTAGTCAGGATCGAGGGAAAGATGAACAGAGCAAAGTACAGAGATTCTTGATGAAAACCTGCTCCAGAGCGCTCAGGACCTCAGACTGGGACGAAGGTTCACCTTCCAACAGGACAACGACCCTAAGCACACAGCCAAGACAGCGCAGGAGTGGCTTCGGGACAAGTCTCTGACTGTCCTTGAGTGGCCCAGCCAGAGCCCGGACTTGAACCCGATCGAACATCTCTGGAGAGACCTGAAGATAGCTGAGCAGCAACGCTCCCCAACGAACCTGAAAGATCTTGAGAGGATCTGCAGAGAAGAATGGGAGAAAGTCCCCAAATACAGGTGTGCAAGCTTGTAGCGTCATACCCAAGTAGACTCGAGGCTGCCAAAGGTGCTTTAACAAAGTACTGAGTAAAGGTTCTGAATACTTGTGTAAATGTGATATTTCAGTTTTTTATTTTTAATAAATTAGCAAACATTTCTAAACTGTTTTTGCTTCATCATTATGGGGTATTGTGTGTAGATTGACAAAAATAACAATTAAATAAACTTTAGAATAAGGCTGTAATGTAACAAAATGTGGAAAAAGTCAAGGGGTCAGAATATTATCCAATGGCACTGGTTTGAATATGGAACATCACTGCTACCACAGGGCAGAATGTTTATGATTGGTTCAGATGAAGGTCATCTTGTGACTCTTTGTATCTAACCCCCCCCCCCCCCCCGCCCATATACACAAACAGGAACAGCTCGAGTCGGGACCGTGGCAGCGACAGATTCGAGCGTCATGACCGTGGCAGCAACGACCGCTTCGACAGGCGGGACGACCAGCGAGACGACCGGGACAGGAACCGGCCCACGGTCACCAAGCGGAGCTTTAGCAGGGAGACGGAGGAGCACAGCAGAGAGAGGGAGCACCGCGGCCCTGCTGATCCTGTACGCCGCGTAGCCAGCATGACCGACGACCGGGGCAGCAGAGACCGAGCCAGGAGCAAAGACAATGGTACGAAACAAAGAATACACACAGCATACTTTGTCAGGCTTACAGTACTGCTGGCAGGAGTGACCAGGAGTTTTAAAGGGATGGGGAAAGGCAGAGAGTTGGTGCTATGTTAACCAATTCAGGAACCTTTATGGGGAATTTGCAATGTTTTAAAAGGCAAGGATTTCTCAGGGAGACATTTGTATGTGACTTTCTCTCTCTGTTTGGGCCACAGTGAAGAGGGAAGCTGCTCCCCCTTCTGCCCAGAACAAACCTGCCTTGAGTGAAGAAATGCTGGAAAAGAAGTCCACAGCTATCATAGAGGAGTACCTACACATCAACGACATGAAGGTACATCACATTTATACCCATGCAGATCATTGGAGAGACTTAACTACATATCAACCACACACGGATATGATACATAACTTAGCTAGTTGGCCACATGGTGGTAATTGAAAATGGCTTTCCATGTAAATGATGTACAACAAAACAGGTTATTGTTTATGTGTTTTTATTATTGAAACACTGCCCTACTTTAGAGGAGTAAAACTAACCTTTGAATCCTGTTTCCCCTCCGGCGCTGTAGGAGGCGCTGCAGTGTGTAGTGGAGATGAACAGCACCCCGCTGCTCTTTGTGTTTGTACGGAGCGGTCTAGAGTCCACTCTGGAGCGCAGCCCCATCGCCAGAGAACGCATGGGCCTGCTGCTGCACCAGCTGTACAAGGCAGGGACCCTGCCCAAAGAGCAGTACTACAGAGGGTCAGTCACCTCAAAGAGAGTCTGTGTTTTCTGCCCGTGGAACAGCACTATACACAAATGAGTTGTGAAACATTGAATATGTGGAAAAGGTTATAGTGGATCACTAGTATATGTTAAGTTCATGTTTTAAGTATCCCTATATTTCTGTTATTACGGGGCTATCACTCAGTCAAGAGTGCGCATGCGCAGGAAGTCTAGTGGTTGTTGGACCTAGCCGGGAGTGTAATGGCTACCTTGTAGTGTGTTCATATAGTAGAGTAAACTTTGTTAAACTGGAACCTTGTCGTTGTGTCATTTCGAGTTAACAGTATATTGACCTTTTTCTTTTCTAGATAAAGTCTATCTGATAAATATGAGTGATTGATTTGGTGTGTGTGTCAACAGGCTTCAAGAGATACTGGAGGTGGCGGAGGACATGGCCATAGACGTCCCCCACATCTGGCTCTACCTGGCTGAGCTCATCACCCCTATGCTTCACGAAGGAGGCATCCCCATGGGACAGCTCTTCAAGTCAGTCCCAGGCTTCATTCTAGGCCTCTAATAATAATAACTATTTAATCAGTCAGTATCCTCTATATTAAGATGTGACCTACTGACCTTGTTTTGACCTATGACCCTGTAGGGAGATATCCAAGCCCCTGGTTCCTCAGGGGACGGCTGGAGTTCTGCTGGTCCAGATCCTCACCTTACTCTGCAAAGGAATGGTACGTTCTCTCACTACCCAACCTGTGAAGGAGATGGTGCTTTATGTTTTCATATCTGTCCAGACGTCTAGATGACCTTTGATGTTTGAATTATATGCAAATGTCATGTTGTTTGTGGATCCAAAGTGTTTTTAATGGAACCACCTGTATCCGCTACCTCAGAGCCATAAAAAGGCAGGTGCCATGTGGAGGGAGGCGGGGCTTAGCTGGAAAGACTTTCTGCCTGAGGACGAGGACGTCAACAAGTTTGTGACAGAAAAGGTAAGAGGTCGGCGGTCATGACCCTGTAGGGATTGAAAGCAGATTCACCATATAGTATTGCCCCTTTTTGAACTAAGAGACAAATATGAAATAATAGTCAATTATTGAAGGTGGACTCAGGTAAATTACTTTGCCACGAGCAGCACTGCAGATATTGAGATAAGCAAGATACAAGACTTCGCTCACACAGTCACAGTATCTGTGCATGTGCACGGATTCGCTTCACGCTCTTACAGCCAGGGGACCAAAACAGCTGAGGTTGAGCGTCACGCTTTAACACACTTTAGTTGTTGGGGAAATTGACCTACTGCTGTTTACTTTGCATCTACGTCATATCGCTGAGGCTACCTTTAGATCAATCTATCAAATTGCAATCAAATGTGTTTATATAGTCTTACTTGCATCAACAGTTGTCCCAAGGTGCTTTAACTTCTTAGTGATCCCTTGCGCGATTTGACAACACCCAGTGAAATAGCAGCGCGCCAAATTCAAAAACAGAAATACTCATCATAATAATTAATTAATCATACAAGTGTTATACATCGGTTTAAAGATTAACTTCTTGTTAATCCAGCCACAGTGTCAGATTTCAAAAAGGCTTTACGGCAAAAGCAAACAATGCTATTATCTGAGGACAGCACCCCATCAAACAAACACATGAAAATCACATTTCAACCCGCCAGGCGCGACACAAAAGTCAGAAATAACAATATAATTCATGCCTTTGAAGATCTTCTTCTGTTAGCACTCCAATATGTCCATTAAACATCACAAATGGTCCTTTTGTTCGATAAATTCTGTCGTTATATCTCCAAAATGTCCAGTTATTTGGCGCGTTTGATCCAGAAAAACACCGGTTCCAACTCGCGCAACATGACTACAAAGTATCTAATATAGTTAAACTTGATCCAAACATTTCAAACAACTTTCCTAATCCAACTTTAGGTATTTTTAAACATAAATAATCTATAAAATTTAAGACGGGATAAACTGTGTTCAATACCGGACGAAAACAAAGTGGAGCGAGCTTTCAGGTCGTGCGCCCCAACCACAACAGTACACTAGACTCGACCCTCGTTCTGATCAGCCCTACGTCTTAATTTCTCAAAGGAAAAACATCAACCAATTTCTAAAGACTGTTGAAATCTAGTGGAAGCGATAGGAACTGCAAGCAAGTGCCTTAGAAATCTAGATCCACATAGAAATCCCATTGAAAAGAGTGACCTCAAAAAAAAAAAATCCTGGATGGTTTGTCCTCGGGGTTTTGCCTGCCAAATACGTTCTGTTATACTCACAGACATACATTTAACAGTTTTAGGAACTTTAGAGTGTTTTCAATCCAAATCTACCAATTATATGCATATCCTAGCTTCTGGGCCTGAGTAGCAGGCAGTTTACTTTGGGCACACTTTTCATCCGGATGTGAAAATAGTGCCCCCTAGCCTGAAGAAGTTTTAAGGGCTTTCCAGACAGGAAGCGGCAGCAGAGTTGCCCGTTGATTTTCAATGGAGCTAGGCAGGCGACATTATTCTAGGCGGAGCGATCTGCGGTGCTCGTGCACGTGAAAGCTACTCAGCCGAAGCAGAGAAAATGTGAATCTCCTCATCGCTTCCTGTCTGGAAAGCCCGTAACAGTAATTATGGGAAGTTTCACTCTCTTGCTGTGTGTTCCCTCTGAATGCAGAATTTGGTGTTCACCCTGGGAGGAGGAGAAGATGATGAGACAGAGAAGAGCAGTAAGAAAGAGCTGAGCTCAGAGGAGCTGACCAAACAGCTGGACAGACTCATACAGGACAAGGCTGTCAACCAGAGGATCTATGATTGGGTCGAGGTATGACGTGTGAGAGGGAGAGTGTGTCCACTCACCCAATTAATATTTCGGTTTGCTTTTGTTACAGTGCATTCGGAAAGTATTCAGACCCCTCGACTTTTTCCACATTTTGTTACGTTACAACCTTATTCTAAAATGTATTAAATAGTTTGCCGCCTCAATCGACACACAATACCCCATAATGACAAAGAAAAAAAATATTTGTTGCACATTCAATGTAAAATGTATTCAATATCACTTTTACATACAGTACCAGTCAAAGGTTTGGACACACCGACTCATTCAAGTTGTTTTTTTTAAACTATTTTCTATGTTGTAGAATAATAGTGAAGACATCAAAACTATGAATTAACAGATATGGAATCATGTAGTAAGCAAAAAAGTGTTAAACAAATGAAAATGTATTTTATATTTGAGATTCTTCAAAGTAGCCATCCTTTGCCATGATGACAGCTTTGCACACTCTTGGCATTTTCTTGATCAGCTTCATGAGGTAGTCACCTGGAATGCATTTAAATTAACAGGTGTGCCTTGTTAAAAGCTACTTTGTGGAATTTCTTTCCTTCTTAATGCGTTCGAGCCAATCAGATGTGTTGTGACAAGGTAGGGGTGGTATACAGAAGACAGCCCTATTTGGTTAACGACCAAGTCCACATTATGGCAAGAACAGCTCAAATAAGCAAAGAGAAACGACAGTCCATCATTACTTTAAGACATGAAGGTCAGTCTATCCGGAAAATGTCAAGAAATTTGTACGTTTCTTCAAGTGCAGTCACATAAACCATCTTGCTCTCGTGAGGACCGCCACAGGAAAGGAAAACCCAGATTTACCTCTGCTGCAGAGAATATAAGATCATTAGATTTACCAGCCTCAGAAATTGCAGCCCAAATAAATGCTTCACAGATTTCAAGTAACAGACGCATCTCAACATCAACTGTTCAGAGGAGACTGCTTGAATCAGGCCTACATGGTCGAATTGCTGCAAAGAAACCACAACTAAATGACACCAATAAGAAGAGACTTGCTTGGGCCAAGAAACACCAGCACTGGACATTAAACCGTTCGAAATCTTTCCTTTGGTCTGATGAGTCCAAATGTGAGATTTCTGTTCCAACCGCCATGTCTTTGTGAGACGCGGAGTAGGTGAACGGATGATCTCCGCATGTGTGGGTCCCATCGTGAAGCATGGAGGAGGAGGTGTGGGGGTGCTTTACTGATGACACTTACACGGAACACAAACCGGCTGCGCGAGTGCGCTATCGTGCATAAATGTATCTTCCCCCCCCCACACCAAACGCGATCATGACACGCAGGTTAAAATATCAAAACAAACTGAACCAATGGCAATAATTTGGGGACAGATCGAAAAGCATTAAACATGTATGGCAATTTAGCTAGTTAGCTTGCACTTGCTAGCTAATGTTAATTTGTCCTATTTAGATAGCTTGCTGTTGCTAGCTAATTTGTCACGGGATATAAACATTGAGTTGTTATTTTACCTGAAATGCACAAGGACCTCTACTCCGACAATTAATCCACACATAAAACGGCCAACCGAATCGTTTCTAGTCATCTCTCCTCCTTCCAGGCTTTTTCAGCGTTTTAATTTATATGGTGATCGCATCAACTTTCATTGTATTACCACGACTACCGGCAAAATAGTTAGTCTTTCAATCACCCACGTGGGTATAACCAATGAGGAGATGGCACCTGCTTCTATAAAGCAATGAGGAGATGGGAGAGGCAGGACTTGCAGCGCGATCTGCGTCAAATAGGAATGAGTTCAATTTAAGCAGTGTGGGTGCAATAATTGAATAACATGGATTTCAAAATGTATTTTGCGGCACTCGCGCACGCGACGTGTCCGGTCTGGTCAGCATGTTAGTGATTTATTTAGAATTCAAGGCACACTTAACCAGCATGGCTACCACAGGACTCTGCAGCGATACGCAATCCCATTTGGATTCCGCTTGGTGGGACTACCATTTGTTTTTCAACAGGACAATGACCAACACACCTCCAGGCTGTGTAAGGACTATTTGACCAAGAAGGGTGTGCTGCATCAGATGACCTGGCCTCCACCATCCCCTGACTTTAACCCAATTGAGATGAGTTGGACCGCAGAGTGAAGGAAAAACAGCCAACAAGTGCTCAGCATATGTGGGAACTCCTTTCAAGACTGTTGGAAAAGCATTCCAGATGAAGCTGGTTGAGCGAATGCCTAGCGTGTGCAAAGCTGTCAAGGCAAAGGGTGGCTACTTTGAAGAATCTCAAATATAGAATATATTTTGAATTGTTTAACACTTTTTTTTGATCACTACATGTGTGTTATTTCATAGTTTTAATGTCATCACTTATTCTACAACTTATTTTCTATAAAAATATAGAAAAACCCTTGAATGCGTAGGTGTGTCCAAACTTTTGACTGGTACTGTAAGTATTTAGCACCTTTGGCAGCGATTACAGCCTCAAGTCTTTTTGGGTATGACGCTACAAGCTTGGCACACATCTATTTGGGAAGTTTCTCCCATTCTTCTCTGCAGATCCTCTCAATGCTCTGTCAGGTTGGATGGGGAGTGTCGATGCTCAGCTATTTCAGGTCTCTCCAGAGACGTTCGATCAGGTTCAAGTTCGGGCTCTGGCTGGGTCACTCAAGGACTTTCAGAGACTTGTCCCGAAGCCACTCCTGCGTTGTCTTGGCTGTGTGCTTAGGGTTGTTGTCCTGTTGGAAGGTGAACCTTGGATGGGCGGCCAGCTCTAGGAAGAGTCTTAGTGGTTCCAAACTTCTTCCATGTAAGAATGATGGAGGCCATTGTGTTCTTGGGGACCTTCAATGCTGCAGAAATGTTTTGGTACCCTTCCCCAGATCTGTGTCTCGACACAATCCTGTCTTGGTGCTCTACGGACAATTCCTTCGACCTCATGGCTTGGATTTTGCTGTGGGACCTTATACAGACAGGTGTATGCCTTTCCAAATCATGTCCAATCAATTGAATTTACCACAGGTGTACTCCAATCAAGTTGTAGAAACATCTCAAGGATGATCAATGGAAACAGGATGCACCTGAGCTCAATTTGAGTCTCATAGCAAAGGGTCTGAATACTTATGTAAATAAGGTATTTCTGTTTTTGCTTCATCATTATGGGGTATTGTGTGTAGATTGCTAAAAAATATATATATATATTTAATCCATTTTAGAATAAGGCTGTAACGTAACAAAATAAGGATAAAGGAAAGGGGTCTGAATACTTTCTGAATGCACTGTATATATATCCCCATTAGTCCTATTGGTCCTTGTTGTATATCCCACTGCTCAACCCCACTGATATGTGTTGTGACTGTGCCTCCCCTCTTTAGGCTAACCTGGACGAGACGCAGATGTCCTCCAACGTGTTTGTCAGAGCAGTCATGACATCCATCTGCCAGTCGGCCATCATCTGTGAGTTACTCTACCTCTACCTGTCAATCCAACACTGTATCAGGACAACCCTGCACTCTTAATAGTCTTTTCACCGAACTTAGCAGCTCTGTACTGATGCATAGTTGCTTTAACCGTGCTGGAACGGACAATGTAGAAATAATATATCCGAGCAAACACATTATGGCTCAGATCACTCCAAACGCATCATCATGATAATGTGTCTAGTGACACTTTGCTTCTTGAAAGTCCAATATCTTGAAAACATGACTGCTGACATGCAAAACATTTTGGGACTGTATCAATAGTGGACTAATGTAAAAAATACCAAAAGGTAGTTTTTGACCCCTCCCCCTCTGCCCGCAGGTGAGAACCCTTACAAGTTGGATGCGAAGGTGATCACCCAGAGGGCCAAGCTGCTCCACAAGTACCTGAAAGATGAGCAGAAGGAGCTGCAGGCTCTCTACGCCTTGCAGGCCCTCATGGTGGAGATAGAGCAGCCTGCCAGTGAGTGAGATACAGAATGACTTCAGTCACTTTCCTCTCTGTTTCCCTATGTGTCAAGTCTCTGGCAGTTTTTTTTGTGATGCACCGATATGACATTTTTGACTGATACCGATATTTTCCTTGCCTCAAAAAAACCAATACCGATAACCGATATTGAAAATTTTACCGGCCTTTTAAGCACTCTAGTACAGTTAAATAGTTAGACCACTGCGTTCATTGTGTGTTAAGGCACTGCATCTCAGTGCAAGAGGTGTCATTACAGTCCCTGGTTCGAATCCAGGCTGTATCACATCCGGCCGTGATTGGGAGTCCCATAGGGCGGCGCACAATTGGCCCAGCGTCGTCCAGGCCGTCATTGTAAATAAGAATTTGTAGTTAACGGACTTGACTAGTTAAATAAAGGTTACACACACACCACACTGACCAAAAAGTTATTTTGTTGGCATTTACACATGTCCCCATTACCAGTGAAACATAATCAGACCTATTTCAGTCACTTACTTGCAGTGCTGTTTCGTTGTTCAGTTGTTCAGTCATGTCTGTTAAGTTCATGTTTTAAGTATCCCTATACTCCTGTTATTACGGGGCTATCACGGAGTCAAGAGTGCGCATGCGCTGGAAGTCTGTTCGTTGTGGGACCTAGCCTGGAGTGTAATGGCTACCTTGTAGTGTGTTCATATAGTTGAGTAAACTTTGTTAAACTGGAACCTTGTCGTTGTGTCATTTCGAATTAACATTGGTAGCAGACGATGGCTTCTAACTACAACGTGCCACCTCGCTTCGACGAGAAGAGGTCGTACGAAAGTTGGAAAAATGAACTGGGAATCTGGACACGCGTTACTAATCTGGACGCGAAAAAGCAAGCACTTGCGGTGGTATTATCGCTCGAGGGAAGAGCGAGAGATACAGCACTGGAGATATCCGTTGAGGATTTGAACAAGGATGACGGTATGGGAACTTTGATCACAGCACTGGATTCTGTATTTCTTAAAGAAGAGAAAGACCGTGCCTACGAGGCATATTCAAACTTTGACAGTGTTACGAGAGATATTTCGGTTGCAATGGCGGACTACATCATTGATTTCGAACAGAGGTACAATAGAATGCGCAAGTACGACATGGTTCTCCCAGATGCAGTGTTAGGGTTCAAGTTGCTAGACACTGCTTGTCTAGATGGTAGGGAGAAACAGTTGGCGTTGACTGCTTGTACTGTGCTGACTTTTGCATCTATGAAGTCGGCACTAAAAAGAATATTTGGTGAAAAGACGTCTGTCGCGCCAATAACAGATGGAATGCAAGTGAGTGACGCAGCATATTACACCGAGCAGCACAGAAAAGGCGCCAAAAAGTCACGTTCTCAAGATAACCAGAAGAGGGCGCCATTTCCCGGCACAAATCCACTGGACACATATGGAAGGAGATCGAAATGTGCTATTTGTCAAAGCACTTACCATTGGGTTAAAGACTGTCCTCATAAAAATGAACAAGTTAAACTAACAGAGGAAAATGTAAACACAGAGATAGAGCAGTGTAACATTACACTGTTTTCAAATGAATCTGCTTCTGATACTGAGATTTTTATAGTTGAATCCTTAGGATCTGCTGTGATTGATACTGCATGTACACGGACAGTGTGTGGTGCAAAATGGCTTGATAGCTATGTCAGTGAACTAAATATGAAGGAAGTACAAAATATGATTGACACACCAAGCAACAGAGCTTTCAAATTTGGAGACGGGAGAATTGTCCATTCTACCAAGAGAGTTAAGATACCAGCAAAAATTGGTCAGACTAAGTGTCACATTGAAACAGAGGTGGTCCCTACAGATATCCCCTTACTATTAAGCAAAGCTTCCCTCAAGAAGGCAGAGGCTGTACTAGACATAAAAAATGACAAGGCAGTGATGTTTAAACAACCAGTGACTCTTGAACTTACTACCTCAGGCCACTATTGTGTAAACATTTTAGACAAAGACATCACACAGTGTCCATGCAAAAATGAGATTCTGACTGACACAGAGCACATGAAGATTCTGACAGTCACAGAGAACATGAGCACTAAAGAAAAACACAAAGTATTGTTAAAGCTTTACAAACAGTTTGGACATGATACAGTTAACAGACTTCAAAAGTTACTCAGCAGTTCAGGGAATAATGATGATGAGAAGTACGAGTCTGGAGACAAAGTGTACTACAAACGAGTTGACTGTCAAGAGTGGAAAGGACCGGGAGTAGTCATTGGTCAAGATGGTGTGGTGATATTTGTGAGGCACGGAGGCATGATTGTCAGGGTGCATCACTCAAGATTGCGGAAAGTAAATGATCAACAAGATAGAGGGGCTGTTGCTGAGAATCAGTCTCCTAATGAAAATGACAAAAAGGACACAGTAACAGACACAAACCTACCAGATGTCGCATCCAATGATATGGACACCGAAACTGACATAGGAAATGGAGCAGAGACCTTCAACCATGCCACAGGTAATACTGTTGAGCGTTCAAATGAGGAAAACATTCAACAGCCACATGTGTTAAGAGAACATGGTTGTTCCAATCTGAAAACTGGACAACCTGTTAAATACACGGACAGAGAAAGTGGTATTCCACATACAGCAACCGTCATTGGACGAGCAGGAAAAGCAAAACACAAGAACTGGTACAACTTGCAGTACTCTGAACCAGCTACACTTTCTGGTACAACAGGGTCAGCTGACCTG
Source organism: Salvelinus namaycush (assembly GCF_016432855.1). Lineage (NCBI taxonomy): Eukaryota > Metazoa > Chordata > Actinopteri > Salmoniformes > Salmonidae > Salvelinus > Salvelinus namaycush. Next base: position 14,972,066 of record NC_052329.1, read on the forward strand.
CCACTTGTAGATAATATCAGAATTGAACCAATGGAAAATCGAGAAAAACAGAATGACATTCAAAATGATGATGTACTTGAAACAAAGGACGTGTCATTTGACTCAGCTAAGCTAGATGAGCTCAGTAATTGGAGGAAAAATGGAGTGTTTGAGGAAGTCAAAGACATTGGCCAAAAGTGCGTCTCAACAAGGTGGGTGTGTACCCTTAAAGAATCCTTAACTGGAATAGTGCCCAAAGCACGTCTAGTGGCTAGAGTTTTTGAGGAGCTGGCTGCTAAAGAACTCCCAAAAGACTCACCGACATGGGCCTCAGAGTCACTCAGATTGCTGATGTCAGTGATCTGCCAGAAAAAATGGAAACTTAATTCCATAGACATCAAATCTGGATTTTTGCAGGGAACAGAGCTGTCAAGGGACATTCACATCCGACCTCCGCCCGAAGCTAAAAGTGAAGGAACACTGTGGAAACTAAAAAAGTGTGTGTATGGACTGGCAGATGGATCACTCTACTGGTACAACAAAGTCAAGGCAACAATGCTGAATACAGGTGGAAAAATGTCACAAGTGGATCCTGCAGTCTTCTATTGGCTTGATCAAGACTGCAATGTGACTGGAGTACTTGCCTGTCATGTTGATGACTTTATCTGGGGTGGCTCACAGACCTTTGCTTCAACTGTGATTCCACACCTCAAAGCTGTTTTCTAGGTTGGCCGTGAGGAGCATGATCATTTTTGTTATGTTGGCATAGAGTTTATTACAGTTGATGGAAAAATACTGATGCAACAGGAGAGCTATATCAAGAATCTTCAACCTATCCACATGGATTCTTCAAGAGCCGTACAAAGGAATTCCCCTCTGTGGAATTGAAGCTGGTCAATTGAGGTCAAAGATGGGACAAATTTTATGGGCTGCGAGACAGAGTAGACCTGGTTTGATGGTTGCAACTTGGCATCTAACACAAAACACGCCACTGTACAAACCATTCATGAGGCAAACAAAGTTGTTCGTAAACTGGAATCACAACAAGTGACGTTAAAGTTTCAGCATGTTGGAAAAGATGACTCTTTGAAACTAGTTGTCTTCAGTGATGCTTCGCTAGGTTATCACTGGTGGGACAAAACGGCACTTCCTACCTGTAGTTTGTGTCACTGACAACTACTCATTAGTTGATGCTGTGAAGTCAACCAAGTCTGTCACAGAGAAAAGACTTTGAGATTAGCAGCATCAAGGAACTTATTCAAGCACAGAGAATCCAGCGGATTCTGTGGTCGACCACAAAGGAACAGCTTGCTGACTGTCTGACTAAAAAGGGAGCATCCGGTCTTGTGCTCCTACAGGCTCTCAGTAATGGAAAGTGGCAGCCTGTAACACAACCCATTTGTAATGGGGATCTTGAATAATACTTGGACCTTTAATTATGTTGTTGATGTTTTATTTGTCTTTAAAGAAAAGGGGGAGATTGTTAAGTTCATGTTTTAAGTATCCCTATACTCCTGTTATTACGGGGCTATCACGGAGTCAAGAGTGCGCATGCGCTGGAAGTCTGTTCGTTGTGGGACCTAGCCTGGAGTGTAATGGCTACCTTGTAGTGTGTTCATATAGTTGAGTAAACTTTGTTAAACTGGAACCTTGTCGTTGTGTCATTTCGAGTTAACAATGTCATTCTCAACCACGATTTCTATGGAACGCCGTTTGCGTCTTTGCGTGTCAAAAAAGATACACGTCAAATAACACTATTTGACCAATCAGGACCTGAATATGACTGCACGTCACATAATAATTTAACGCGTTCATACATTTTTTATGTAGTTATTACACATTGATTACGCGCACACGTATTTCATGTCACAACAATTCATCGATACGTATGCTGTGATGCTGGTAAAGTTGTCTGCGCACCTACAGAGCTGTTTTTTTTTTGTTTTTTTTTAAGCGAGCTAGCTCATGGATGCAAACAATGTTCTTCCCCAAAAATGACACAAACTAGGTGTCATCTAAAATAACCCTCATTTATAAGACAGTTCTTATTTGATTAATGATGGTCGGACCCATCTATGTGAAGCTAGCCACAATAAGAATTCACCACAATAGTGGACTTTGCGGTTAGCCTTCAAAATAAAAGTATGGCATAATTCTGCTATTTGTCTTCATTTGCATCACTGTCAATGATACACTTTTATTTTGAAGGCAAACCGCAATTCCACTATTGTGCCTAATCCTTATTGTGGCTAGCTTCACAACACATACCCCAGTCCGGTTGAGCCTCACTAGCCAGATGAAGCTAGCTGGCTACTTATAAACGTTAGCTTTGGGCAACAGAGTTAACCTTTAACGAGTCACCAACCCGGATCCGGGATCACCCCCCACTCCCCCCCCACTGAGTAGCATAGCTAGCATAGCGTCACAATTAAATAGTAGCATCTAAATATCATTAAATCACAAGTCCAAGACACCAGATGAAAGATACAGATCTTGTGAATAACCCCATCATTTCTGTTTTTTAAAATGTTTTACAGGGAAGACACAATATGTAAATCTATTAGCTAAACACGTTAGCAAAATACACCACTTTTCTAACTCCATCAGTTTCTTACTACTTCAGGTGCTATCACCAATTCGGCTAAACTAAGATATTGATAGCCACTAACCAAGAAAAAACCTCTTCAGATGACAGTCTGATAACATATTCATGGTATAGGATAGTTTTTGTTAGAAAAAAGTGCATATTTCAGGTAGAAATCACAGTTCTACATTGCAGCTGCAATCTGAAATAGCGTTGGAAGCAGCCGGAATAATTACTGAGACCGACGTCAATTACCAAAAGAATCATCCTAAAACACTTCAGAAAAATAGACAGCCTACAGCAATCGAAAGACACAGATCTTGTGAATCCAGAGAATATTTCAGATTTTCTAAGTGTTTTACAGCGAAAACACAATATAGCATTATATGAGCGTACCACAATAGCCAGAATCACAACCGCATTTACCAGCTGTAAATGTTAGCGATCGTAACAACCCAACAAAAGATATATAATTTGACTAACCTTGATATACTTCATCAGATGACAGACCTGTAACATCATATTACACAATGCATATAGCTTTTGTTCGAAAATGTGCATATTTAGCAGCACAAATCGTGGTTATACTATGTAATCACTACAAACATTGCATGTATTCTGGCCGGCGCCATTTTGGATTAGCGCCTATTCTTATAAAAATACTATTCATAAACTTGACTAAAAAATATAAGTTGGACAACAATCGAAAGATAAATTAGTTCTTAATGCAATCGCTATGTTAGATTTTTAAAATTAACGTTACTAGACATATAGTGTGCGTTGCAGCCAGACCAGTGCCTGCAAAAGTGGCGCGCAAACACTATGACATTTTTCCACATAAATACATAATAACATCATAAATAGTTCCTACTTTTGGACGAGCTTCCATCAGTATCTTGGGCAATGTGTCTTTTCTTCAAAAGAATAGTTGCTTTGTTGTAAAACGTCCTCTTCACCTTTGGAACTAGCTGCTACCATTAGCTATGTCGCACACACATGTCCAAATCCTCAAACTAGATACAAAGGAAATTCAGAAAAATAGCACTATACTCGCATAAACTGATATAAATCGGTTTCAAATAACATCGTTATGATGTTTCTAACACCTATATTTAATTAAATTACAGACGGATACATCTCTGGTCGATAACTGAGCGTTCCAAAATTTCATCCTGACTTCTTGCCAGGCGCCATGACGAACGAGACAAAGAAAGGTACTCTCGTTCCATCCGGCTTTATAACCTCGGACAGCTACGCAGACAGACCATTCCACTTCTCATTGGTTACTGACATCCAGGGGAAGGCGGGTGCAGTTCAATTCCAGCCATAGGATATACACAGGCTTTAAAACTGAACCCAGATCAGAGGATAATTCTCAGACCTTCGCAAGTCATGTCAGGATTTTTGCTGTAGAGGGAGTTCTGGGTCACCCACAGACATAATTAAAACGGTTTTAGAAACTAGACAGTGTTTTCTATCCAATATTAGTAAGGATATGCATATTGTACGATCAAGAATTGAGCAATAGGCCGTTTAATTTGGAGACCAAAATATGCTAATGCGGAACAGCACCCCCTATAGTTGCAAGAAGTTAAGTAGCTGGCTAGCTATTTATTTTCATTAACTGAAGTTCAATTTCATCAGGCAAACAACAAGTGGCATCTCGTTAGTTTGTTTTTTAACATGCTGAAGACTCAGATTTGTCCTGTGTTTGTCTCGTAATGTTAGCCTTTTTCTTTCTTTTTTTCCATAGGGGTTATTTGACCGAGGGGTGTGGTTGACCAATTTGTATCCTAGATGTTATTTTTGTGCACATTGTGTATTGAAATCCTGTCTCCCTCTGCTTACATTGTTGACATGCTCTCTTCCTCCTTTCTTGTAGACCTGCTGCGGATGTTCTTTGACACGCTGTACGATGAGGACGTGATCAAAGAGGAGGCCTTCTACAAGTGGGAGTCCAGCAAGGACCCCGCAGAGATGCAGGGCAAGGGTGTGGCCCTGAAGTCCGTCACCGCCTTCTTCACCTGGCTCCGTGAGGCCGAGGACGAGGAGTCTGACAACAACAGCTAGAACCTGCTCACCAGTGCCCCCTGGACTCTGGGAAAAGACCTGCAGGAGAAAAAAGAACATCCTGTTGATGATGATTCAGGAACATGGGGCGTTAAAAAAAAAGAGGAAAAAATCAGCTAGGAGATTCTACTACGGATTGAACATGCAATTGTTTTTTGTTTTATTTTCTTCAGTTTTGTTTATTTTGCGCTGCCGAATGTCTTTGAACTAAATTGAGAAACTAATTGCGAGAGAGCGATAAGCGTTACAACAAGCTGTAGGGGTGGCTGTTTCCTTCAGTGTTTTGAGGTTTTATCCCTTGTTTTAAAGGCGTCACGTTGCCGTAGCAACACTATTCATGATGTTTAGCAAAACAACAAAAGATTAAATCCCCAACAGACCGAACTAATAAAGGCTGCTCATATATATATTTTTGATTACATCATATATCCTGTTGAATGAGACATGATGGCCATCATGTTGTATGTATGATTCTACACGACTCTGTCAGCGATTTAGCTCTTTCTTTTTGAGTTTAGGATGATTGAAGTGTTTCTTTTTTTTAGATAAAAGAAAATCTGTATAAAGAAAAGTGGACATGCTGGAGCTCGCTTTCTTTGAACATTACAGTGTGGAGTCTTTGAGACTCCTGTGGACTTCCTGTCTGGTGGAGAGGGACAGTGGGGCGATGGACAATGACCTTTTGCTGCTGGGGGTCACAATGCTTCCTTATGGCCATGCTCGCCAACCCCATTTTGTCCCGTGTTACATTTCTCCTACACTTCCAAAAACTGTGGGTCTGGAAAGGGAGAACGGGCTTGCAACGACGTGGATTTTTAAAAAGACAAAATCATCATTCAAACTTGAAAGGTATATATATAAATCATCTTTAAAAAAGCAATTTCAAAAAGAGTATAAAATTACATTCACAGTACGTTTCCTAAGGCTTTTTCTGCTTCCGTTTAGTGGAAATGCATTTCAGGAGAGTTATGTAATATATTGCTTTTTTTGTTTTGTTTTTCAAAAATAAAAATGCTAATGTTATGCCATGTATTTTTTTTTCTGAAACAAAGTGGCAGTTCTCTGTATTTATATTTTTCTCTCCTCAGCTAGCAGGTGCTTGTAATGATCCACCTGAAGTCATTGATTACAATTTAATTGAATATTTTGTAAATACTTTTTTGCTTTACTTTATGAAGTATTTAATTAAGAAAATGAATGCCTCTTTTCATATCTGAAACTGGAAAAGATAATAAAGAACATTGCAAATAAGACACCATTTTAATATATTGATTTTTATCCAGAGGGGAGGACTGACAGCCTACATGTAGTTTCACAGTAATGTCAGATTTTAAACTGTTTCTCCCCACCATGTCCTCTCACTCTGTTGTCCCACACAAAGAAACTGAAAGCCTTTACTCTACTTAATTGTCCTGTGGAATGAGGAAGCCGACTGGGCATTGTGTAAGTCTCACCCAACCAGAGAAATTGCATTTGTGTGTTTTCATTGTCTCTGCTTCTAAAGTTCTCCCATCTGCAGAGTTATGTGTTCTGACTGTTCTCTTTTGTGCAGAAGTTCCATCTGTGTAGATCAGGGGTGGAAGAGGTGACTTAACCTTAATCCTACACAACAGATTTGTATAGTCTGACCTCTGTAACAGGTTAGTGATGGTAGTAGCGACGTGTTTCAGGTCCCCTGAACTCTTAACCTATTCACTTTTTGTGTGCGCTCTGAGCACTCCTCATCTTAGCCCTCACTACTTATATGGGTTTACCACACTATTTGATCTCCATTTTATCACAAATCAGGCTCCTTTCCACTTTTGTATTCTGTTTGACTGTGAGGAGTACCTGGTAAATGGGATAGGGCTGTAGTTTTGAATATATTGATAGGTAGAGGTTTTTGAGATTTAGGTTTACTGAACACAATCATTAAAACAGCTACAATGCAAGCATTCTCATATCATAGTAATGGGTCTGTCTAATGATCGAGGTGGAAAAGGTGGCAGCCACAGACCAAGTTCCAGGGAGGGCTGAGTGCAAAGGCTGTCTGTAAACAGTGTAACGCCACCAAGGGCAACAAGATCACCTCCATACTGCACTGGGTCAAAGATGCAGGTACTGTATAGCCTACACACATCCCATCATGACTGTCCTAAGTAACAAGCACACTCAAACTGCAACCTCCAACTTTGAGCATATCTTGGATGTAACTATGAACATATCCTGGATCAATGAGAAAGATTGATAACCCTCAAGTTCTACCTGCTGTGCTTCTTTCTCCCCTTTCCCTACTCATCCCTCTCCCTTCCAGTCTGACCTTATGTCCAGTACTCCCCTTTCCCTACTCATCCCTCTCCCTTCCAGTCTGACCTTATGTCCAGTACTCCCCTTTCCCTACTCATCCCTCTCCCTTCCAGTCTGACCTTATGTCCAGTACTCCCCTCTCGGGTACAGTTGAAGTCGGAAGTTTACATACACTTAGGTTGGAGTCATTAAAACTAGTTTTTCAACCACTCCACAAATTTCTTAACAAACTATAGTTTTGGCAAGTCGGTTAGGACAGCTACTTTGTGCATGACGCAAGTAATTTTTCCAACAATTGTTTACAGACAGATTATTTCACTTATAATTCACTGTATCACAATTCCAGTGGGTCAAAAGTTTACATACACTAAGTTGACAGTGTATTTAAACAGCTTGGAGAATTCCAGAAAATGATGTCATGGCATTAGAAGCTTCTGGTAGGCTAATTTACATTATTTGAGTCAATTGGAGGTGTACCTGTGGATGTATTTCAAGGCCTACCTTCAAACTCAGTGCCTCTTTGCTTGACATCATGGGAAAATCAAAAGAAATCAGCCAAGACCTCAGAAAAAAAAATGGTATACCTCCACAAGTCTGGTTCATCCTTGGGAGAAATTTCCAAACGCCTGAAGGTACCACGTTCATCTGTACAAACAATAGTACCCAAGTATAAACACCATGGGACCATGTACTTTGGGACCAACGTACTTTGGTGCGAAAAGTGCAAATCAATCCCAGAACAACAGCAAAGGGCCTTGTGAAGATGCTGGAGGAAACGGGTACAAAAGTATCTATATACACAGTAAAACGAGTCCTATATCGACATAACCTGAAAGGCCGCTCAGCAAGGAAGAAGCCACTGCCCCAAACCGCCATAAAAAAGCCAGACTACGGTTTGCAACTGCACATGGGGACAAAGATCATACTTTTTGGAGAAATGTCCTCTGGTCTAATGAAACAAAAATAGAACTGTTTGGCCATAATGACCATCATTATTTTTGGAGGGAAAAGGGGGAGGATTGCAAGCCGAAGAACACCATCCCAACCATGAAGCACGGGGGTGGCAGCATCATGTTGTGGGGTGCTTTACGGCAGGAGGGACTGGTGCACTTCACAAAATAGATGGTATCATGAGGTAGGAAAAGGATGTGGATATATTGAAGCAACATCTGAAGACATCAGTCAGGAAGTTAAAGCTTGGTCGCAAATGCGTCTTCCAAATGGACAATGACCCCAAGCATACTTCCAAAGTTGTGGCAAAATGGCTTAAGGACAACAAAGTCAAGGTATTGAAGTGGCCATCACAAAGCCCTGACCTCAATCCTATAGAAAATTTGTGGGCAGAACTGAAAAAGCGTGTGCGAGCAAGGAGGCATACAAACCTGACTCAGTTACACCAGCTCTGTCAGGAGGAATGGGCCAAAATTCACCCAACTTATTGTGGGAAGCTTGTGGAAGGCTACCCGAAACGTTTTGACCCAAGTTAAACAATTTAAAGGCAATCCTACCAAATTCTTATTGAGTGTATGTAAACTTCTGACCCACTGGGAATGTGATGAAAGAAATTAAAGCTGAAATAAATCATTCTCTGCTATTATTCTGACATTTCACATTCTTAAAATAAAGTGGTGATCCTAACTGAACTAAGACAGGGAATTTTTACTCTGATTAAATGTTAGGAATTGTGAAAAACTGAGATTAAATGTATTTGGCTAAAATGTATGTAAACCTCCGACTTCAACTGTAAATCTGTTGGTTATGTGAAAGCCGACTCGGGTACAACACGCCACGGTTGCTGTGAGTTATGCCAGGGCTGTACAACAGGGCTGTACTGACCTGGTCTGCCAGATGGTACATAACATGGTCCATAACATCCCTGACATAGAGACTTGCACTGCAGCAGCACCTTTTCATCTTCCTACAATGCACTCAGAAAAGTTTTCCTCTCCACTTCAATTTTCACCTTTTAATTTGATGATCAGAAGGTCTATTGGAATAGTTGAATGTTGTCTTCTGTGTTAAACAGAAATCTTTCCTCTACCTTGTCTGTTCCCTTTGATAGGAAATGTTCTGAATGGTAATGAAGGGAGAAATCCTCCCTCTACCTTGTCTGTTCCCTTTGATAGGAAATGTTCTGAATGGTAATGAAGGGAGAAATCCTCCCTCTACCTTGTCTGTTCCCTTTGATAGGAAATGTTCTGAATGGTAATGAAGGGAGAAATCCTCCCTGGCAGCTCTTTATTTAATCCTGTTTATTCTGTTAACCCTTTGACCACTCCAGATAGTTGACAGCTCGTAGAGACAGACTCCCTTTTGATAGAAAACATTCAACCTCACACCCTCTTCAATACACTACCTATAATGAAGATGACATTCAACCTCACACCCTCTTCAATACACTACCTATAATGAAGATGACATTCAACCTCACACCCTCTTCAATACACTACCTATAATGGAGATGACATTCAACCTCACACCCTCTTCAATACACTACCTATAATGAAGATGACATTCAACCTCACACCCTCTTCAATACACTACCTATAATGGAGATGACATTCAACCTCACACCCTCTTCAATACACTACCTATAATGGAGATGACATTCAACCTCACACCCTCTTCAATACACTACCTATAATGAAGATGACATTCAACCTCACACCCTCTTCAATACACTACCTATAATGAAGATGACATTCAACCTCACACCCTCTTCAATACACTACCTATAATGGAGATGACATTCAACCTCACACCCTCTTCAATACACTACCTATAATGAAGATGACATTCAACCTCACACCCTCTTCAATACACTACCTATAATGGAGATGACATTCAACCTCACATTCCCTTCAATACACTACTTATAATGAAGACAACGGAGGTCTCTTTCATGTATGTACTCACTGTAATTTTACACCGCTGTAACCTTATCCCGGTGGCCATTTTGTTTCCCTTTGTTATTGTTTTATCTTGCCTGACTGTTACAGGAATTATTCTTTCCCCTGCTGACATGTTGATCCTTCAATTACTGTCATGGTCTTATCTTTAGCCTCCTTTTATCCATCACAATCAACAGGTTCCTCCCAGTTTTCAAAGACCGCTAACCAACAGATAGGCTAAAGAGGCCTAATAGGTCAGTACAGTATATGGGGCACTGGGGAAGACTGACTGTGTCCGAAATGACACCCTATTCCCTAGGCCAGGGTTTCCCAAACTCTGTCCTGTGGTCCCTCCCTCGGGGCACGTTTGGATTTTTACCCTAGCACTACACAGCTGATTCAGGTTTGTTCAATGCTAACATAATCACTAGAGGGAGCCATCACACCATCTATGTGACTGCACATTATTGGAGATGTGAGTGTGAGTGCATAACACCTCTGCCTGTGTATTGCAGGGCTGTCTGCTCCCAGGGACATGAGTTTTGAGCTGTACAGGGACTCCAGCATGGAGCTGTCTATTCCAGGCATGATGGTGGCAGCATCCTCAACAAAAAACCCATGGGATTGTTCATACTGGTGAAGCGTAAGCAGTCTGTCAACCAACCAGCTAGTCAGTCAGTCAACCAACCAGCTAGTCAGTCACTCACTCAGTCAGTCAGTCAGTCAGTCAACCAGCTAGTCAATCACTCACTCAATCAGTCAGTCAACCAACCAGCTAGTCAGTCACTCAATCAGTCAATCAAACAACCAATGATTAAGTCACTCAATCAGTCAGTCAACCAACGATGTAATCACTCAATCAGTCAATCAGTGACAGTGTATGCCAATGGCCCGTGGGCACACCTCCTCACAGGCACTAAAGATACAACCTAACTTACATTGCCCACGTGATGGCACATGCCTCCTGCCTGTAAATCCCCCCGCAATAACACAGAGCCAACACGCCCTGCCTTCACCCTCACCACCGCTGTTATCACTACTCACACTACAGTGTTTGGGGCTGCTTGTCTCTGCGTGTAGGTTCTTGAATGTGTGTGTGTGATTTGAGTGTTAAGATGTGTTATGTTGAAAGTCTGTGTAGTGAGAATGTGTGGGAGTATATGTGAAAATCTGTTCATAAATAAGTTGCCGTATTTATATGCATACGTGATTAACTGGTGTGTGTGTTTGGCAGTTGTTCCCCAGACAAGAGCCCTTCATCCATGCAGTCCAGTCCCCTTGGACTCTATAACGTAAATCATCCTTTATCCCCCTGTCTACTGTGTTATTAATGATCTACTCATTTAGTGTGTGTGTTTGTGTGTGTTCCCGATTGTATTAGCAGATCCGAGGTCAGTGTTTACAGTGTGTTTAGTGGAAGCTCTGTCTCCACACACTCTCTGTGCCTTTAATCAACTGCTAGTCTGTTAATCAATAAAGTCATAAACAAAAGCAATGATTCAGAGCTGTTGGCTCTAATAATGTCTGAGTAGGTGTTTTAATCTGTGGGACATCAGGTATTCAAACAGCTGTAGAGAGTCTAAGGTACTTGAGTTCAGTCTTTCTAGTGGAAAGGCCATGAAATCACAGAGAAAAACATGGCGTGTGTGTGTGTGTGTCTCATTGCTTTCTTAATTACTTGCACTTCATGTGTCTGCTTGTGAGAGCACACTGGTGTTGGTTTGTCAGTCACCTCTGATGTTGGTTGTCAGTCACCATATTGATTTTGGTAAGGTTGTCAGTCACCACATTGGTGTTGGTGTTGGTTGTCAGTCACCACATTGGTGTTGGTATGGTTGTCAGTCACCACATTGGTGTTGGTATGGTTGTCAGTCACCACATTGGTGTTGGAGTTGGTTGTCAGTCACCACATTGGTGTTGGTGTTGGTTGTCAGTCACCACATTGGTGTTGGTATGGTGTCAGTCACCACACTGGTGTTGGTATGGTGTCAGTCACCACATTGGTGTTGGTGTTGGTTGTCAGTCACCATATTGGTGTTGGTGTTGGTTGTCAGTCACCACATTGGTTGTCAGTCAACACATTGGTGTTGGTATGGTGTCAGTCACCATATTGGTGTTGGTATGGTTGTCAGTCACCACATTGGTGTTGGTGTTGGTTGTCAGTCACCATATTGGTGTTGGTGTTGGTTGTCAGTCACCACATTGGTGTTGGTGTTGGTTGTCAGTCACCACACTGGTGTTGGTATGGTGTCAGTCACAACACTGGTGTTGGTATTGTGTCAATCACCACATTGATGTTGGTATGGTGTCAGTCACCACATTGGTGTTGGTATGTTGTCAGTCACCACACTGGTGTTGATATGGTGTCAGTCACCACATTGGTGTTGGTATGGTGTCAGTCACCACACTGGTGTTGGTATGGTTGTCAGTCACCACATTTGTGTTGGTTATCAGTCACCACATTGGTGTTGGTTCTCAGTCTCTACATTTAATATCTTCTCGTGTGCTGAAGGTGCCAACCACGGTTTGGCCAGAATCAGTGGGGAGATCTCAAAGATACTAAATGGTGTGTGGCCTACGGTCACTATCAGTCAGTTTTATGACCTGCCATTACAAATTATTTATGGCCAGGGAGGGCTGGAATATATTTTTCTGTTGCGCTGAGGGGTGATCAGAGAGAATAACTGTCCTCTTTAGACATCATCATGGAAACTCAGAAATGGTCCATCATGGCCCTGTGTCTGCTGGGGGTTTTGGGTTCAACCACCGTCAAAGGTAAAAGATCTGCGAGACACACATTTACTCTGGATGGTCACCTGACCTGACTTAGCTCATCTCCTGCTCTTCTCATCGACTTACAATCATTATTACTTTCTTCTGAGTTGTGTTTGTAATTATATTCACTCTTTTCATTGGTTTCTACGGTCCTTTCCCCTCAAACCTTACTCCCTCCTTTCACAAACTAATCTCCTCTCACTCCATCATCATACTCTCTCTCTCACCTGATCTCACTCTTCTCCTACTCTTCCCTCTGCTTGATCTCCTCTCACTTGTCTTAAACTTCTAAACTCTTAATTGCCTCTGTCTCTCTTCTCTCTCACCTCGCTACACAAGTTCTCCTGAATCTGACAAAACATCAAAGTACGAAACAACTACTATCTGCAGTCCTAATTGAAACCCATGACAATATGTAATTGAAGCACTGTCTGTAACCTCCTATCGATAGTATATTACTGTAGCAATCTATCTACAGTATGTTACTGTAGCCTCCGATCTACAGTATGTTACTGTAGCCTCCTATCTACAGTATGTTACTGTAGCCTCCGATCTACAGTATGTTACTGTAGCCTCTTATCTACAGTATGTTACTGTAGCCTCCTATCTATAGTATATTACTGTGGCCTTCTATCTACAGTATGTTACTGTAGCCTCCTATCTACAGTATGTTACTGTAGACTTCTATCTACAGTATATCACGGTAGCCTTCTATCTACAGTATGTTACTGTGCCTCCTATCTACAGTATGTTACTGTTTGCTCCTATCTACAGTATGTTACTGTAGCCTCCTATCTATAGTATATTACTGTAGCCTTCTATCTACAGTATGTTACTGTAGCCTCCTATCTACAGTATATTACTGTAGCCTTCTATCTACAGTATGTCACTGTAGCCTCCTATCTACAGTATGTTACGGTAGCCTCCTATCTACAGTATTCTACGGTAGCCTCCTATATACAATATGTTACAGTAGCCTCCTATCTACAGAATATAACTCTAGCCTTCTATCTGCAGTATGTTACGGTAGCCTTCTATCTACAGTATGGTACTGTAGCCTTCTATCTAGAGTATGTTACTGTAACCTCCTGTCTAAAGTATGTTACTGTAGCCTCCTATATACAATATGTTACAGTAGCCTCCTATATACAATATGTTACTGTTGCTCTAGCCTCCTGTCTACAGTATGTTACTGTAACCTCCTATCTACAGTATGTTACTGTAGCCTCCTGTCTACAGTATGTTACTGTAACCTCCTATCTACAGTATGTTACTGTAGCCTCCTATCTACAGTATGTTACTGTTGCTCTAGCCTCCTATCTACAGTATGTTACTGTAGCCTCCTATCTACAGTATGTTACTGTTGCTCTAGCCTCTTATCTACAGTATGTTACTGTAGCCTCTTATCTACAGTATGTTACTGTTGCCCCCTATCTACAGTATGTTACTGTAGCCTCCTATCTACAGTATGTTACTGTAGCCTCCTATCTACAGTATGTTACTGTAGCCTCCTATCTACAGTATGTTACTGTAGCCTCCTATCTACAGTATGTTACTGTTGCTCTAGCCTCTTATCTACAGTATGTTACTGTAGCCTCTTATCTACAGTATGTTACTGTAGCCTCCAATCTACAGTATGTTACGGTAGCCTCATATCTACAATATGGTCCTGTAACCTCCTATATATAATATGTTACTGTATCCTCATATATACAATATTTTACTGTAGCCTCCTATCTACAGTATGTTACTGTAGCCTCCTATCTACAGTATGTTACTGTAGCCTCCTATCTACAGTATGTTACTGTAGTCTCCTATCTACAGTATGTTACTGTAGCCTCCTATCTACAGTATGTTACTGTTGCCCCCTATCTACAGTATGTTACTGTAGCCTCCTATCTACAGTATGTTACTGTAGCCTCTTATCTACAGTATGTTACTGTTGCCCCCTATCTACAGTATGCTACTGTTCCCTCCTATCTACAGTATGTTACTGTAGCCTCCTATCTACAGTATGTTACTGTTGCCCCCTATCTACAGTATGTTACTGTTGCCTCCTATCTACAGTATGTTACTGTTGCCCCCTATCTACAGTATGTTACTGTTGCCCCCTATCTACAGTATGTTACTGTTGCCTCCTATCTACAGTATGTTACTGTAGCCTCCTATCTACAGTATGTTACTGTAGCCTCCTATCTACAGTATGTTACTGTTGCCCCCTATCTACAGTATGTTACTGTAGCCTCCTATCTACAGTATGTTACTGTAGCCTCCTATCTACAGTATGTTACTGTAGCCTCCTATCTACAGTATGTTACTGTAGCCTCCTATCTACAGTATGCTACTGTTCCCTCCTATCTACAGTATGTTACTGTAGCCTCCTATCTACAGTATGTTACTGTAGCCTCCTATCTACAGTATGTTACTGTTGCCCCCTATCTACAGTATGTTACTGTTGCCCCCTATCTACAGTATGTTACTGTTGCCTCCTATCTACAGTATGTTACTGTTGCTCTAGCCTCCTGTCTACAGTATGTTACTGTAGCCTCTTATCTACAGTATGTTACTGTTGCCTCCTATCTAAAGTATGTTGCTCTAGCCTTCTATCTACAGTATGTTACTGTAGCCTTACATTTACATTTACATTTTAGTCATTTAGCAGACGCTCTTATCCAGAGCGACTTACAGTAGAGTGCATACATTTTATTACATTTTTACATACTGAGACAAGGATATCCCTACCGGCCAAACCCTCCCTAACCCGGACGACGCTATGCCAATTGTGCGTCGCCCCACGGACCTCCCGGTTGCGGCCGGCTGCGACAGAGCCTGGGCGCGAACCCAGCCCGGCCTGGGCGCGAACCCAGAGACTCTGGTGGCGCAGCTAGCACTGCGATGCAGTGCCCTAGACCACTGCGCTATCTACAGTATGTTACTGTAGCCTCCTATCTACAGTATGTTACTGTAGCCTCCTATATACACTATGTTACAGTAGCCTCCTATATACAATATGTTACTTTTGCTCTAGCCTCCTGTCTACAGTATGTTACTGTAGCCTCCTATCTACAGTATGTTACGGTAGCCTCATATCTACAATATGTTACTGTAGCCTCCTATCTACAGTATGTTACTGTTGCCCCCTATCTACAGTATGTTACTGTAGCCTCCTATCTACAGTATGTTACTGTAGCCTCCTATCTAAAGTATGTTGCTCTAGCCTTCTATCTACAGTATGTTACTGTAGCCTTCTATCTACAGTATGTTACTGTAACCTCCTGTCTAAAGTATGTTACTGTAGCCTCCTATATACAATATGTTACAGTAGCCTCCTATATACAATATGTTACTGTTGCTCTAGCCTCCTGTCTACAGTATGTTACTGTAGCCTCCTATCTACAGTATGTTACTGTAGCCTCCTATATACAATATGTTACAGTAGCCTCCTATATACAATATGTTACTTTTGCTCTAGCCTCCTGTCTACAGTATGTTACTGTAGCCTCCTATCTACAGTATGTTACGGTAGCCTCATATCTACAATATGTTCCTGTAACCTCCTATATATAATATGTTACTGTATCCTCATATATACAATATTTTACTGTAGTCTCCTATCTACAGTATGTTACTGTAGCCTCCTATCTACAGTATGTTACTGTTGCTCTAGCCTCCTGTCTACAGTATGTTACTGTAGCCTCTTATCTACAGTATGTTACTGTTGCCCCTATCTACAGTATGTTACTGTAGCCTCCTATCTACAGTATGTTACTGTAGCCTCCTATCTACAGTATGTTACGGTAGCCTCCTATCTACAGTATGTTACTGTTCCCTCCTATCTACAGTATGTTACGGTACCCTCCTATCTACAGTATGCTACTGTAGCCTCCTATCTACAGTATGTTACTGTAGCCTCCAATCTACAGTATGTTACTGTAGCCTCCAATCTACAGTATGTTACTGTTGCCTCCAATCTACAGTATGTTACTGTAGCCTCCAATCTACAGTATGTTACTGTAGCCTCCAATCTACAGTATGTTCCTGTAGCCTTCTATCTGCAGTATGTTACTGTAGCCTCCAATCTACAGTATGTTCCTGTAGCCTTCTATCTGCAGTATGTTACTGTAGCCTCCAATCTACAGTATGTTACTGTTGCCTCCTATCTACAGTATGTTACTGTAGTCTCCTATCTACAGTATGTTACTGTTGCCTCCTATCTACAGTATGTTACTGTAGCCTCCTATCTACAGTATGTTACGGTAGCCTTCTATCAACAGAATATAACTCTAACCTTCTATCTGCAGTATGTTACTGTAGCCTCCTATCTACAGTATGTTTAGCTGAAGGAGATAAAAGACCAGGCATGTGAAGTATGATAGTCGTTGCTACATGTTTCCTGGAGCCTGACTAAAGACCAGTCCATAGGGCGTTCATCTCTATCCCCTCTGATCTCTCTCTCTCTCTCTCTCTCTCTCTCTCTCTCTCTCTCTCTCTCTCTCTCTCTCTCTCACAGTCCATAGGGCATTCATCTCTACCCCCTCTGATCTCTCTCTCTCACAGTCCATAGGGCGTTCATCTCTATCCCCTCTGATCTCTCTCTCTCTCTCTCTCTCTCTCTCTCTCTCTCTCTCTCTCTCTCTCTCTCTCTCACAGTCCATAGGGTGTTCATCTCTACCCCCTCTAATCTCTCTCTCTCACAGTCCATACGGTGTTCATCTCTACCCCCTCTGATCTCTCTCTCTCTCTCTCTCTCTCTCTCTCTCTCTCTCTCTCTCTCTCTCTCTCTCTCTCTCTCTCTCTCTCTCTCTCTCTCACAGTCCATAGGGTATGCATCTCTATCCCCTCTGATCTCTCTCTCTCTCTCTCTCTCTCACACAGTCCATAGGGCGTTCATCTCTACCCCCTCTGATCTCTCTCTCACAGTCCATAGGGCGTTCATCTCTACCCCCTCTGATCTCTCTCTCTCTCTCTCTCTCTCTCTCTCTCTCTCTCTCTCTCTCTCTCTCTCTCTCTCTCACAGTCCATAGGGTGTTCATCTCTACCCCCTCTGATCTCTCTCTCTCACAGTCCATAGGGTGTTCATCTCTACCCCCTCTGATCTCCCTCTCTCTCTCTCTCTCTCTCTCTCTCTCTCTCTCTCTCTCTCTCTCTCTCTCTCTCACAGTCCATAGGGCGTTCATCTCTACCCCCTCTGATCTCTCTCTCTCTCTCTCTCACAGTCCATAGGGTGTTCATCTCTACCCTCTCTGATCTCTCTCTCTCACAGTCCATAGGGCGTTCATCTCTACCCTCTCTGATCTCTCTCTCTCTCACAGTCCATAGGGCGTTCATCTCTATCCCCTCTGATCTCTCTCTCTCTCTCTCTCTCTCTCTCTCTCTCTCTCTCTCACAGTCCATAGGGTGTTCATCTCTACCCCCTCTGATCTCTCTCTCTCTCACAAACATATACACTCTCTCAAAGTAGATTATACCAAATATTACAGAAGTTAAAACATTTTTATATTCCTGAAATGTTTGCTCTGTGCAAGTTTTGAGAGTTAGAGGAGTTCAGATAAGTGTGTTTTAGATAAGCAGGTTTTTATTAGTGTGTTTTAGATAAGCATGTTTTTATTAGTGTGTGTTTTTATTAGTGTGTTTTAGATAAGCATGTTTTTATTAGTGTGTTTTAGATAAGCATGTTTTTAATAGTGTGTTTTAGATAAGCATGTTTTTAATAGTGTGTTTTAGATAAGCATGTTTTTATTAGTGTGTTTTAGATAAGCATGTTTTTAATAGTGTGTTTTAGATAAGCATGTTTTTATTAGTGTGTTTTAGATAAGCATGTTTTTATTAGTGTGTTTTAGATAAGCATGTTTTTAATAGTGTGTTTAGATAAGCATGTTTTTAATAGTGTGTTTAGATAAGCATGTTTTTATTAGTGTGTTTTAGATAAGCATGTTTTTATTAGTGTGTTTTAGATAAGCATGTTTTTAATAGTGTATTTTAGATACGTATGTTTTTGAAAAGTATGTGTGTCTCTGGCCCAGTTGAGGAGGAGAACCCAGAGTTCTGGAGAGCCCAGGGTGCTAAGGCTTTGCAAGCGGCGCTGAACAGGAAGTTGAACACCAATGTGGCCAAAAACATCATGCTCTTCCTGGGTGACGGTGAGTGACCACCGTCCAAACCTCACATCAGTGGTGTATTAAACGTATCCAAATACATAACAAATACAATGAGGGAAACTCATTCGAAACCTCCTTTTCCAGCCTATTCTAATTCACCAGTTACAGTCCAGTTCAACCCCAGTGTGACCTATTTCTCTGTGCCATTCCCCCCAAGGTATGGGCATTACCACTATCACAGCAGCTCGAATCCTCAAGGGCCAGATGCACAACCAGTCTGGAGAGGAGACAGTGATGACCATGGATACTTTCCCCCATGCAGGCCTCCTCAAGGTACACAAACAAACAAACAATCTTCAAATACATACATTAACATGCATAGAGATACCCACAGAGATTACACTTTGTTTGATGTGCAGCCTGAACCATGGGTACCTCTTTCAGAGGAAGAGATTGTGTCTGTTGTGTATAATGATGTATGTATGAGGTGCAAGCTCATGCGTACATATTATTCATGTGTATTCCTTTCTATCCCTTAATGTCTGCATGTACTGTCTGTCTGTGTGCAGACATACAGTGTTGACTTCCAGATCCCGGACAGTTCATCCACAGCCACAGCCTACCTGTGTGGTGTTAAGACTAACCTGAACACGGTCGGGGTGAACGCTGCCGCACGCAACGGAATCTGCAAGACCCAGAAGGGCAACGAGGTCACCTCTATTCTCAAGTGGGCCAAAGATGCTGGTAGGAACCATATCTCTGTCCAACTTCCCACATCACTAGGGCCCCGAGTTTATCCTGATCCAATTGACTTACCAGGAAAACCTTACTACCGATAACTAGGGTCCAGAGCTTGTTCTGATCCAGTTGACCTATCAGGAAAACCTTACAGACAATAACTAGGGTCCAGAGTTTGTTCTGATCCAGTTGACCTACCAGGAAAACCTTACAGACGATAACTAGGGTCCAGAGTTTGTTCTGATCCAGTTGACCTACCAGGAAAACCTTACTACCGATAACTAGGGTCCAGAGTTTGTTCTGATCCAGTTGACCTACCAGGAAAACCTTACTACCGATAACTAGGGTGCAGAGTTTGTCCTGATCCAGTTGACTTATCAGGAAAACCTTACAGACAATAACTAGGGTCCAGAGTTTGTCCTGATCCAGTTGACTTACCAGGAAAACCTTACAGACGATAACTAGGGTCCAGAGTTTGTTCTGATCCAGTTGACTTACCAGGAAAACCTTACAGACGATAACTAGGGTCCAGAGTTTGTTCTGATCCAGTTGACCTACCAGGAAAACCTTACAGACGATAACTAGGGTCCAGAGTTTGTTCTGATCCAGTTGACCTACCAGGAAAACCTTACAGACGATAACTAGGGTCCAGAGTTTGTTTTGATCCAGTTGACTTATCAGGAAAACCTTACTACCGATAACTAGGGTCCAGAGTTTGTTCTGATCCAGTTGACTTATCAGGAAAACCTTACAGACGATAACTAGGGTCCAGAGTTTGTTCTGATCCAGTTGACCTACCAGGAAAACCTTACTACTGATAACTAGGGTCCAGAGTTTGTTCTGATCCAGTTGACCCACCAGGAAAACCTTACTACCGATAACTAGGGTGCAGAGTTTGTCCTGATCCAGTTGACTTATCAGGAAAACCTTACAGACAATAACTAGGGTCCAGAGTTTGTCCTGATCCAGTTGACTTACCAGGAAAACCTTACTACCGATAACTAGGGTTCAGAGTTTGTTCTGATCCAGTTGACTTATCAGGAAAACCTTACAGACGATAACTAGGGTCCAGAGTTTGTTCTGATCCAGTTGACTTACCAGGAAAACCTTACAGACGATAACTAGGGTCCAGAGTTTGTTCTGATCCAGTTGACCTACCAGGAAAACCTTACAGACGATAACTAGGGTCCAGAGTTTGTTCTGATCCAGTTGACTTATCAGGAAAACCTTACAGACGATAACTAGGGTCCAGAGTTTGTTTTGATCCAGTTGACCTACCAGGAAAACCTTACAGACGATAACTAGGGTCCAGAGTTTGTCCTGATCCAGTTGACTTATCAGGAAAACCTTACAGACGATAACTAGGATCCAGAGCTTGTTCTGATCCAGTTGACCTACCAGGAAAACCTTACAGACGATAACTAGGGTCCAGAGTGTGTTTTGATCCAGTTGACCTACCTGGAAAACCTTACAGACGATAACTAGGGTCCAGAGTTTGTTCTGATCCAGTTGACCTACCAGGAAAACCTTACAGACGATAACTAGGGTCCAGAGTTTGTTCTGATCCAGTTGACTTATCAGGAAAACCTTATTACCGATAACTAGGGTCCAGAGTTTGTTCTGATCCAGTTGACCTACCAGGAAAACCTTTCTACCGATAACTAGGGTCTAGAGTTTGTTCTGCTCCAGTTGACTTATCAGGAAAACCTTACAGACAATAACTAGGGTCCAGAGTTTGTCCTGATCCAGTTGACCTACCAGGAAAACCTTACTACCGATAACTAGGGTCCAGAGTTTGTTCTGATCCAGTTGACTTATCAGGAAAACCTTACAGACAATAACTAGGGTCCAGAGTTTGTTCTGATCCAGTTGACTTATCAGGAAAACCTTACAGACGATAACTAGGGTCCAGAGTTTGTTCTGATCCAGTTGACTTACCAGGAAAACCTTACAGACGATAACTAGGGTCCAGAGTTTGTTCTGATCCAGTTGACTTATCAGGAAAACCTTACAGACGATAACTAGGGTCCAGAGTTTGTTCTGATCCAGTTGACTTATCAGGAAAACCTTACAGACGATAACTAGGGTCCAGAGTTTGTTTTGATCCAGTTGACCTACCAGGAAAACCTTACAGACGATAACTAGGGTCCAGAGTTTGTCCTGATCCAGTTGACTTATCAGGAAAACCTTACAGACGATAACTAGGGTCCAGAGCTTGTTCTGATCCAGTTGACCTACCAGGAAAACCTTACAGACGATAACTAGGGTCCAGAGTGTGTTTTGATCCAGTTGACCTACCAGGAAAACCTTACAGACGATAACTAGGGTCCAGAGTTTGTTCTGATCCAGTTGACCTACCAGGAAAATCTTACAGACGATAACTAGGGTCCAGAGTTTGTTCTGATCCAGTTGACTTATCAGGAAAACCTTATTACCGATAACTAGGGTCCAGAGTTTGTTCTGATCCAGTTGACCTACCAGGAAAACCTTACTACCGACAACTAGGGTCTAGAGTTTGTTCTGATCCAGTTGACTTATCAGGAAAACCTTAGACAATAACTAGGGTCCAGAGTTTGTCCTGATCCAGTTGACCTACCAGGAAAACCTTACTACCGATAACTAGGGTCCAGAGTTTGTTCTGATCCAGTTGACTTATCAGGAAAACCTTACAGACAATAACTAGGGTCCAGAGTTTGTTCTGATCCAGTTGACTTATCAGGAAAACCTTACAGACGATAACTAGGGTCCAGAGTTTGTTCTGATCCAGTTGACTTACCAGGAAAACCTTACAGACGATAACTAGGGTCCAGAGTTTGTTCTGATCCTGTTGACCTACCAGGAAAACCTTACAGACGATAACTAGGGTCCAGAGTTTGTTCTGATCCAGTTGACCTACCAGGAAAACCTTACAGACGATAACTAGGGTCCAGAGTTTGTTTTGATCCAGTTGACTTATCAGGAAAACCTTACTACCGATAACTAGGGTCCAGAGTTTGTTCTGATCCAGTTGACTTATCAGGAAAACCTTACAGACGATAACTAGGGTCCAGAGTTTGTTCTGATCCAGTTGACCTACCAGGAAAACCTTACTACTGATAACTAGGGTCCAGAGTTTGTTCTGATCCAGTTGACTTATCAGGAAAACCTTACAGACAATAACTAGGGTCCAGAGTTTGTTCTGATCCAGTTGACTTATCAGGAAAACCTTACAGACGATAACTAGGGTCCAGAGTTTGTTCTGATCCAGTTGACTTACCAGGAAAACCTTACAGACGATAACTAGGGTCCAGAGTTTGTTCTGATCCAGTTGACTTATCAGGAAAACCTTACAGACGATAACTAGGGTCCAGAGTTTGTTCTGATCCAGTTGACTTATCAGGAAAACCTTACAGACGATAACTAGGGTCCAGAGTTTGTTTTGATCCAGTTGACCTACCAGGAAAACCTTACAGACGATAACTAGGGTCCAGAGTTTGTCCTGATCCAGTTGACTTATCAGGAAAACCTTACAGACGATAACTAGGGTCCAGAGCTTGTTCTGATCCAGTTGACCTACCAGGAAAACCTTACAGACGATAACTAGGGTCCAGAGTGTGTTTTGATCCAGTTGACCTACCAGGAAAACCTTACAGACGATAACTAGGGTCCAGAGTTTGTTCTGATCCAGTTGACCTACCAGGAAAACCTTACAGACGATAACTAGGGTCCAGAGTTTGTTCTGATCCAGTTGACTTATCAGGAAAACCTTATTACCGATAACTAGGGTCCAGAGTTTGTTCTGATCCAGTTGACCTACCAGGAAAACCTTACTACCGACAACTAGGGTCTAGAGTTTGTTCTGATCCAGTTGACTTATCAGGAAAACCTTAGACAATAACTAGGGTCCAGAGTTTGTCCTGATCCAGTTGACCTACCAGGAAAACCTTACTACCGATAACTAGGGTCCAGAGTTTGTTCTGATCCAGTTGACTTATCAGGAAAACCTTACAGACAATAACTAGGGTCCAGAGTTTGTTCTGATCCAGTTGACTTATCAGGAAAACCTTACAGACGATAACTAGGGTCCAGAGTTTGTTCTGATCCAGTTGACTTACCAGGAAAACCTTACAGACGATAACTAGGGTCCAGAGTTTGTTCTGATCCTGTTGACCTACCAGGAAAACCTTACAGACGATAACTAGGGTCCAGAGTTTGTTCTGATCCAGTTGACCTACCAGGAAAACCTTACAGACGATAACTAGGGTCCAGAGTTTGTTTTGATCCAGTTGACTTATCAGGAAAACCTTACTACCGATAACTAGGGTCCAGAGTTTGTTCTGATCCAGTTGACTTATCAGGAAAACCTTACAGACGATAACTAGGGTCCAGAGTTTGTTCTGATCCAGTTGACCTACCAGGAAAACCTTACTACTGATAACTAGGGTCCAGAGTTTGTTCTGATCCAGTTGACCCACCAGGAAAACCTTACTACCGATAACTAGGGTGCAGAGTTTGTCCTGATCCAGTTGACTTATCAGGAAAACCTTACAGACAATAACTAGGGTCCAGAGTTTGTCCTGATCCAGTTGACTTATCAGGAAAACCTTACAGACGATAACTAGGGTCCAGAGTTTGTTTTGATCCAGTTGACCTACCAGGAAAACCTTACAGACGATAACTAGGGTCCAGAGTTTGTCCTGATCCAGTTGACTTATCAGGAAAACCTTACAGACGATAACTAGGGTCCAGAGCTTGTTCTGATCAGTTGACCTACCAGGAAAACCTTACAGACGATAACTAGGGTCCAGAGTGTGTTTTGATCCAGTTGACCTACCAGGAAAACCTTACAGACGATAACTAGGGTCCAGAGTTTGTTCTGATCCAGTTGACCTACCAGGAAAACCTTACAGACGATAACTAGGGTCCAGAGTTTGTTCTGATCCAGTTGACTTATCAGGAAAACCTTATTACCGATAACTAGGGTCCAGAGTTTGTTCTGATCCAGTTGACCTACCAGGAAAACCTTACTACCGATAACTAGGGTCCAGAGTTTGTTCTGATCCAGTTGACTTATCAGGAAAACCTTACAGACGATAACTAGGGTCCAGAGTTTGTTCTGATCCAGTTGACTTATCAGGAAAACCTTACAGACGATAACTAGGGTCCAGAGTTTGTTTTGATCCAGTTGACTTATCAGGAAAACCTTACTACCGATAACTAGGGTCCAGAGTTTGTTCTGATCCAGTTGACTTATCAGGAAAACTACTACCGATAACTAGGGTCCAGAGTTTGTTCTGATCCAGTTGACCTACCAGGAAAACCTTACTACCGATAACTAGGGTCCAGAGTTTGTTCTGATCCACAACTGTATCAGACAAACTCTGGACCCTAGTTATCGTCTGAAGGTTTTTCCTGGTAGTCAACTGGATCAGAACAACTCTGGCCCTAGTTATCGTCTAAGGTTTTCCTGGATAAGTCAACTGGATCAGGACAACTCTGGACCCTAGTTATCGTCTGTAAGGTTTTCCTGGTAGGTCAACTGATCAGAACAAACTCTGGACCCTAGTTATCGTCTGTAAGGTTTTCCTGGTAGGTCAACTGATCAGAACAAACTCTGGACCCTAGTTATCGTCTGTAAGGTTTTCCTGGTAAGTCAACTGGATCAGAACAAACTCTGACCCTAGTTATCGTCTGTAAGGTTTTTCCTGATAAGTCAACTGGATCAGAACAAACTCTGAACCCTAGTTTCGGTAGTAGGTTTTCCTGGTAGTTAACTGGATCAGACAAACTCTGGACCCTAGTTATTGTCTGTAAGTTTTCCTGATAAGTCAACTGGATCAGAACAAACTCTGGCACCCTAGTTATCGGTAGTAAGGTTTTCCTGTGGGTACC